>NW_028234439.1:18100821-18105821 GCF_977035675.1 Penaeus japonicus
CGCGCATGTCATGTTTATTTTGTTTGCGGAAAGGGAGAAAACGCCATGTAAAGGTAGATTCTTTGATAGTATTTCTGGATCTCACTCTATATATCACTTTGAACGTTACAGGACATAAGGAACCCAATTTGAGAATCGCCGATCTATAAAAAAATAAATGAATTAATAGCAATGCAGAAAGGAACAACAACGGTATTTTCATTCATTTTACAAGCAAGACATGCAACATGTACGAGTATGCACGCATGCATATAGTTGCATTCAAATGATCAAAAGGAAAAAAGGCCTGAGGAAAATAACACAAAATCATATATGAATGGCTTTCTTAATGACCTGGAATGAGGGCACTAGACCAAACAAGATTAGCAAAAAATAATAGATAAAGGATGGTAAAAAAGTGTATTTTAAGATTCAAGACATGTTTTTTTTTAGAAATCATGTCAAAAGGGCAGATTTCTGTTGTCTTGGCAAAGGATTTTTTTTTTTGACATGTCAATATGCAGTATTTGTAGATGGATAAAAATACTGGATAATTTGCCCAATCTACACGAGTCTACCCTAAAACGGCACACTTTCTTTGATTCCGCCGCTTTATATAGAGAACAGCGTTAACTATAAATAAGAAAAAAGCAAGAAACAGAGCTAGTTTTACTAATAGATAGTTTTAGTTCTGATTATGTAACAGTTTTTCGATACACTATAGCATATTAACGTGATTTTGTTCTTATCTGTGCATATTATCGCAAATATTAAGGCATAACAAATTTAGGATTTGCGAATTAACTTTTAGTTAATTAACTTCAACTACATTTTACAAGTTCAAATATTCACATATACTGATAAAAAAGATACACTCTCACGTTTTCAAGAAAAAAAGAGCTTGAACTTGTGAGATTGAAGATTAGCCAGTTTAAACTAATATAACATATATGTAGTTACCTACAGCACTAGAGAGAAGCAAAATAATACATTATTTAGAAGTTGGTAATAACACTGACAGGCAACAAAAGAAAAAAAAATCAATACATTTAACTCAGCAGGCAACATGCATCTACACATCGGGATATACGAACATCTATCAGATGCTTCGATCTTTTCTGGTACCTTTACTCTTTTCTTTATTATTATTTTATTGTTTCGTAATGAAAGACGTTAAATATAAAAACAACTCTTTGGTGGGGTCTGCGCTGATTCAAAATTCTAGCGCTACATGGATCGTAATGATAATCTCTGTTAACTGACTGATTGAATAATATTTTGGAATATTATGCGAATTCATAAGCTACACCCAAGCTACCAAGATTAGTTAAGGAAGCAAATTGCGAAATATTCAATTTGCAATAGTTTACCCTATGCAAAATTGCAGTTTTCTATCATTCTAATACTTTGCCTGCGATAACTTTAGAAATTTCAAATCGGGAGCACTATAACGGAACATCATCCTCACCAAGATTAATTAATGGTTATACGCCGTCATATCAAAGTTTATATCTGTTTATATAATGTACATGACCCGCCAAGCATCAATACTGCATGACTGATTCATTTTAGGCGCGTTATCTGCGTGAATGAGAAAGGACGGCGAGGTTAAAACTTATTTTCCAGAATCTGAATTATAATCATCTAACTTTACGCACTCCATGGGCGTCATGTATTGTTCTTATTAATCCGTATTTTCGCTATCCTTATCTTTAATTACCCCTTAAATGATTTTTTTTTATTCAACATCTAAAAACCTACCTTACCTTTCACTATCATTTTACACTAAAGGAATACCCTAGTAAAATTTTATGAAACCATAGATTCTAGTAAAATCATATCTTTTCTCCCCGTGAAAAGAGGATATAAATCATTAAGCCAAAGGGTTTAGAATTATGTCATGGATGATGGACTTTTTCTTTCATTCCTTTTATTGGGAGGCTTGATCTATGAAGATGCTGCTCTCTTTGATATTTATACAAATATATGTATGTATGTATTTTATGTATATGTATCAATATGTATGCATCTGTATCTGTATGTATGTATGCATCTGTATGCATGTATGTATACATGTATGTATATATGTATGTATACATGCATGCATCTGTATGTATGTATGTATACATCTGTATGTATGTACGTAAGCATCTGTATGTATGTATGTATGAATGCATCTGTATGTATGTATATATGTATGCATCTATATGTATGTATTTATGCATCTGTATGTATGTATGTATGCATATGTGTGTATGCATATGTATATGTTTGTATGCATGTGTATATGAATGTATGCATGCGTATACGGATGTATGCATGTGTTTATGGATGTATGCATGAGTATATGGATGTATGCTTGTATGTATCTATGTATGCATGCATGCAGGTACGCATGTATGTATGTATGCATGTATGTGTATATATATGTGTATGTATATTCATATTTGTGGGTATATTTATAGATGTATGCATATTCATATATATATGCAAATGTAAATATATGTATGTATGTATGTATATATACATACATACATACATTATATATATATATATATATATATATATATATATATATATATGTATGTATATATATGTATGTGTGTATATGTATGTGTGTATATTTATAGATGAATGCACATATATTTGTATATATGTATAAATAAATAAATATATAAATACATAAACAATGAATGAACAGACAACTGTAACAGAAAAAAATACAAGCTACAGCATTTACACTGCATTTACACTGAATAGCCTCATCTATTTATTTTGGCAAATCTCACTAAAAACAGATATATAAAACCAAGACAGCCACAAAAATAAGAAGTAAAAAAAAAAAAAAAAAAAGAATTCACTCAAGAGGTAATAAAAGATTGAATTATCAACATAAATTAATTTATTAGGACTTATTACAACACTAAATATATACAGATCATACCTGACACTACTAATGGATGGTAAGTGGGAATATGATGCAATTGCAAAAAATGGGAAATGGGCATTATGTACAAAAAGTTGTTGGGTAGCTTGTGTGTGTAGTACTTGTCATGAAACTAAAGATCATAAACTGTGGAAAGACTACAACAGGGGGAATTATACTTGTATTTTCATTTATATATTTGTGGAAAATTACACTGTATATGGTACAAAAATGCTGACGGACCTGTAAACCCGTATTTCAGGAGAAGTAATGGGGCTGCAGAATTTCACTATATACCGGCACTGTTTCCCCTCTACAAAACCACTCCCCCAAAAATTGACATGTAGCACGTATTGGCAAAAATCCTACTTAATGTTACCATGAACTGCAACAAACAGACAAAATGTTCTATATCACAGCACAGAGATAGAAAAATACTTTCTGTTCCTGCTGATCTGAATACTAGCACTGCAATAATTACATTCTATGCAGGATACTGAAACCAATAGTCATGCATCACTTCAGGTATACGGAAATATAATGAGGTAATCTAGTGCTCATCTGTTTATTCAATCTTTCTTTAGAGTTGATGCAAAAAAATAGATGTAAAATGCTAGTTCAAATAATTCACTCACTCACATCTATCCCTCAGAATAAAGTATATGTATAACAACTTGCAAGACAATAATATAATAAATATTGATTTCTTTTTACAAGGTTTTACATACTCAAAAGATATAATAAAAGTATAACATTTATGACTTCACTTCACTCTACATTTAGGTCAGATATAATTAGGAACATTGCAAGGGAAGAGCATGAGCTTCAAATGCCAAATATATCATAATTTATCTTTCCCTAATAATGAAGTTTTGTCGCTTTAAATCTGCCTAGTTGAAGTAGGAAGCATGCTCTTCTGTGTGTATATCGGCAAAATGCTGCCCTCAATTTTGACTATATATTACCAGTTGTTTGTTTTCACTATAATCTCAGATATTAGCATGTAATATATAATTTCAGGTAAATACAAAAAGCCACTCAACAATCACTTTCTTACACTAAATCTAGAGCTTTCACATGTCAATGCATAATTCATATATGCACATACACTTACATTACATGAAAAAAAAACAAAAAAAACATGCAAACATGATTACCTTATACACACATACACAAACACACAAGAGATAACACTGACTACAAAATTCAACTAAGGCAATTTTACCTTTTAATTGATAGTAAATGATAAAAAAAGAAAAAGAAAAGCTAACTGGTAATTCAAACACATTTCATTTTGATCTACCTTCCACAAATTCCCATTACCAAAGACCTCACATTACGACCTCTTTGTACAACTGAAATTTTATTCAACACTTCATCCACTGAGATTAAACACCAATTTTCACAATAAGATCTGCTACTGATATTTCTAGTTCTTAGAAAAAGCTACTATAAAAAAAAGAGAGAGAAAAAAAAAAGTTCCTTAAGAATCAGGGATGCTTCTGTACACCAAGAAGGTATTGGAGCACAGGACATACACACATAATCTCAAGTGCCCTTTCTACAGTGGAAGCAACCAAACTGCTACCAACTTTACACTCGTATCCACACCATGATATCCTCACATGAAGTCACGGATATCATTTCATAGTCTAATTTCTCGAAACTTAGGCTTGGTTAACTGAGCCCCATGGAAGAAAATCATCATTACTGTTGTACACTGAAGAGCGATTTCAAGCAGGATATAGTCACAGCCACAAATCTGTTTAGTTCAAGACACTATAACACTGTAGATTCTGGAGGATCTGTGAGATTTAAGCATTGCACCTACAGAGTATAATATCATGGGCACTTCTTTCGGAAATGAGCGTTCTTTTCTCATTTCTTTTTCTATTGCACAAAACACTATTAAGATACACATTTGCATAAGCTTTCTTGGCTTGATATTCTTAAATCATGCAATGGACTGCAAATGACTTCTTTTTATGATAAACACATAGATCATGCTTTGGTACAGGTCAATTATGATTCTATATTTCTAGATGTAAGAATAACACTACGACAAATTTGTTCGCAGTGTCTCCAAAGACTAATT
>NW_028234439.1:18113321-18115821 GCF_977035675.1 Penaeus japonicus
AATCCTTGATATGCAAATAGGAATACTCACTCATCCTCCTTGGCATTCGGATGATGTTGGATTGAGACCCCAAGCTGGGTGAAGTAGGGTCCCCACCACGCCAAGGCCCCGGCCACAAAGGTCACACAGGTGAACGCCAGTGTTGACAGAATGAAGCTCTTACTGCGAGGAGAAACAGAGAGAGGAAATAAGAGAAAAAGAAAGCCAAATTGCACAGTGGCATGGCCAGATGCATAAAAAAATACTGGTAATTTCTCTTTTTGTCTGAATACTGATATTCAGAACTAAATAGTGGGATGACCAAATGTTGTCTTCGAATTTTGAGGAGGGTGGAAGATCATGCCATCCGTCCATTGGGGGTGATCTTTTTATTGTTTGTGTATACACAAGTTAAATAATTTGTTGTTGAACTTATCTTTTATCATATCAAGCTATCTAATGCCAGTTCTATTCCCTACTATGTATCTCATTCACATGCATTTTAATGAAGCATCAACTATCCAAATTACTAAGTACCCAATATCTATGAAAATTAATTCAAAGGTAAACCTGAAACTCATACCCTTGATACCTCAACTATCTCTATCCCATCTACTCCCAAACTCCCATCCCAACGACCAAATTAAAAGTCGAACGCACTTGGTGAAGAGATATCCAAGATCCTCTAGGAAGGAAGTAGACTGCAAGTGCTGGCCTCCTTCACTCTCTCCTCTGGGGGGCTCCTGCAGGCAAAACAGGATCAGGAACAAAGCCAAGAAGCCCATGACAGGTGTCACCCTCAGGCCCCAGCGCCAGGCCTCCGATCCATGGGTGCCTTCCATGAGGTTGGTCACTTCAGCACCGATGATGTAGCCCAGACCGCTGTAGGGAAAGAAGTGTTGAGCTTTAGTTGTCAAGTTTAAGAAGGTTTATTAATGATCATTGTACATTTTGATCAAATATTATACTCATGTCTTTTCAATATCATTAAAACTGTTTGCTAACAAATTTAAGAAAAGTATCAACAATACTAGTAGAAAACATTAAATCACTCATTCTCTTGACACACACACACAGATGATGCAGGCCATTAACTTGCTGACAAAGAGAACAATTTCCTCCCTTAATAAATAAAGAAGGGATGAAACTTGCTGACAGAAAGAACATGGGGAGGGCATGGCGAATGCTGTACCCATCAATGCTCTTTCTGCCATCATCAACCTTCGGTAGGCCCCTCCCACTTCTCGACCCCCTCCCCCTCACCTTCCAACAGGAATGGCGAAGTAGAAAACTGCCAACATCTTTGATCTCAGGTCCTTCACAAAGAGATCCGAGATGATAGTCGGCGCAATGGTGGAGTAACTAGCCTCCCCAACGCCCACGAAACATCTGAACAGGAGGAACAGCAGGTAGTTCTGTCAAGGAAAAATGTAAAAAATAAATACTTAGAATATAATGCCTTTTAATCTATTGTTTGACTTTTTTATTCTTATTTTTTACAACTTTGCGGGCTCCAAATTTATAAATAATGAATCTAACAGAAAAGGAAGAGGAATACAAAGCAAAAGAGCACAAAACAGGAAAAATCATGAAAAAAAAGAATATGATATGACAAAGAAGACAACACAACACACAGGGCCTCCAGAACCCCCCTCTCCCCCCACCTCAGTCCACCACCTCCCATAATCCCATTAGGTTGTGGCTTAACCCAAAGAATATAGGCTGTATCGGCACCGCAGCTGGCTCGGAGATAACAATCAATTTGGGGCAGTGAGTGGCTTAACAGGCTTCAAGTGGTCCTACAATGCATATGCTGCACCAAACAACCGCACGGCCGCCAAGTGGTTCTTCCTGGGTAATTACTGGCCTGTTTTCTTCCTTCTTTGTGAAACAGGGGCTTTAATGATTTTTTTTCCCCCTCTCCCGGTTTTTCGGTTTGGTGGTAGGATTTAGATTGATCGCCAAGTACAGCAGGTGGACTACAAAGGACAGGTAACTACCAGAGGTGGACTTAAATCAAGAGAAAAGTACAAACAGTAGATAAATATCGTGGAAAGGTTAAAATAATAATAATACTAGAATAGTTTATAAATAATACGGTGGGTGGAACAAACATGGTATACAAAAATAGGTGGACTAAAAATGGTAGACAAGCCAACTACAAGAATGATAATCAGTACAAATGGTTTGGAAAAAAAAAAAAGCTGAAAACTACAACAGATAGACAAAAATGAAACCAATAAAACAACATATGAATAGATATAAAAACCTACAGTCTATAAAAAAACAGGCATTACTCACGGGCATGAAGGACCCCACGAGCGTCGCCAGGCACCAGAAGAAAATGCCCACAGCCATGAGGTACTTCCTGGAGAACCGGTCCCCAAGGTACCCGAAGACCGGCGCCATGATCATGTACACCAGCACGAAGGCAGTCTGCAGCAGGCCGGACTGAGACTCGGTCATGTTGAAGGTGTCTTTGATGTTGCCCAAGATACCTGTCGAGGGATGAGATAGAGAG
>NW_028234439.1:18130821-18133321 GCF_977035675.1 Penaeus japonicus
AGAGAGAGAGAGAGAGAGAGAGAGAGAGAGAGAGAGAGAGAGAGAGAGAGAGAGAGAGAGAGAGAGAGAGAGAGAGAGAGAGAACGAGAGAAAGAAAGAGGGAAAGAAAGAGGGAAAGAAAAAGAGAAAGAGAAAGAGAGAGAGAGTCGAAATACTAATCAAAACAAATCCTAACCGAACGACTTCCTCTCCCCTACCCCCCCCACCCCACCCTACCATACAAGCAAACCCACACACACACAGAGGACCGCACAAATACCACAACCCTTCCCTCACTACCCCCAGACCCTCCCATCCCCCTCCCATAACCCTTCTGGCACTTATCACTCTAGAATCTCCCCAAAACATCCCCAAGCCACTACACCCACCCACCCACCCTTATCCCCCTACCGCCCACCCTGCATACTCGCACTCAAATAGTTGCTCCCTGTCACCGCACGAGTTCAAGTGATTCAATAAAGTTACGCGTGAGTAAGCGTGCGTGTGAGTGAGTGTGCAAAGTGAGTGAGTAAACAGAGTGTGTGTATGAGAGTGAGTAAGAACGAGTGCGTAAGTGAACAGTAAGTTTGTACGTGTACGTGTGTGTACTTGCGTGTACGTGTGTGTATGTATGCACGCATGTGTCTATGCACAACCATGGAAGCTTTGCTATGGTTTCCCTTATTTTAAAAAAGTTAACCGATGGGGAGTTCAACCATCTTATCTTTCTTCGTTGAATTCACACACAGAATATCCTTTTATTCAAAACGCTTTTATCTTGTATCTCGATAAACGAATTGTCAAAATAGCAGAGTTACGACTTGGCAATTTTTCCGTTCGTAGAAATAAATAACGTGTATTTCCTCGAATGATCCTGCCAAGAAATATGTTTCAATAAGTCTATCCGAATCCCCGAGTGAGTGAGAGAGAGTTAGAGAGATAGAGAAAGAGAGAAAGAAAGAGATACATAGATAGATAGAGAGAAGAATTGACCTCCTTACGACTATCACCATCATTCAGATAAATAAAAGTTGTTTAAATCTAGAGAGAGCGAGAGAGAGAGAAACAGAGAGACTAAGAAAGAGCAAGATAAAGCAACAGAGAGAAAAAACAAATAAAATAAAGAATAAAATAAGGGAGAGACAAAGAGAGAGAGAAAAAACAAACAAACAAGAAATACCTCGGCGGCACATCAGTCACGCACAACAAAGCGGGGACATCACCCCATCACACGCAGCATCAAGCACACACTATAAGGGTAATCTGACCACACATTGCTGCCTATTGCCGCCTGACCCGCATGACAAACGGGGTGCGCATGACCAAGCGTTCAAGCATTCGTAAATTGCTTGCGATGGAAACCGGTCGCAAATAATATGATCATCATTATCATTTTTTTATCACTTACTTTTCGTTTTCAAATAACGATGTTAGTATTGCTTCTACTTTGATTTATCTTGATCAATATTTGTATCATTATCATCATCTTTATTATCTTTACTACCACCCCCCCCATCTAAGGAAACTATTCTTTATTCCAAACGACAAATCATAAAAATCCCCTTTCGCAACCATTCCCCCGACGGCACAATATGCGTACTGACATCGCAAATCATCATTTCCCCTGATCAGTGTCATTTATATTCGTGATACTAATTGTATTTGGATTTACGCAGATAATTTATGTCATGGGGATTCCCCCCTCCCCTCCCCCTCCCCCTCCCCCTCCCTCCCCCCCACCCTCGCCCTTCCCCCTCACAGCTACCATAACGAATTTGTGACTCGGAATCACCAACCATTGCATCACCAACCAACCATTGTGTCGCCAACCATTACGGCAACGATATAAAAGCGGTCGGTCCAAAAGCCACTAATAAAAAAATAAAAAATAAAAAAAACGAGTTCCAGCCACCCCGTTATAATGTCTCAGGCCTAGGCTTCGCCCACGTGCCAGTGCGACCACCCCCCCCTCCCGGGCCTCCCCCCTCCCCCGAGCATCAGGGTGGGCGCATCTGGGTGGGCACATTTAAGTGGGGTGGGTTCATTTTGTGGAATTTTGAGAGAAAGTGGGAGTGAGAACAAGGTAAAGAGAGATGGATAGAGATAGATAAGAGATACATAAGAGATAGAGAGAGAGAGAGAGATAAACCCGAAACAAGAGCGAATCCAAAAAATGAAAACGCAAGAAGCTTCTTTCAGAACTTCCGAGATCAAAACAAATCATCATCCCCCTTCTTTTGACCCCCCTCCCCCCTCCCCACTAAAAGGATGACAAAAGGCGAGTGGGCCATTTATCACAAAAGCATTACCCACCAACTGTGCAAACAAACCATTACATCCATCAGTGGCACAATGCACAACCGGTTTTCCCTACCCATCCTCCCCTTCTCTCTTTTTTCTCTTTCTCTCTCTCTCTCTCTCTCTTTCTCTCTCTCTCTCTCTCTCTCTTTCCCTCTCTCTCTCTCTCTCTCTCTCTCTCTCTCTCTCTCTCTCTCTCTCTCTCTCTCTCCCTCTCCCTCTC
>NW_028234439.1:18140821-18158321 GCF_977035675.1 Penaeus japonicus
GGAGAGGTGGATATAGGGCGTGGAAGAGAGATTGGGATACAGGGAGGGAGGGAGGGGGTGGGAGAGAAAGAAGGAAGGGAAAAGGGAAGGAAAAGGGAAGGGGGGAGAAGAAACCCTCTACCAAAGAGAGAAAGAGAGAGAGAGAGAGAGAGAGAGAGAGAGAGAGAGAGAGAGAGAGAGAGAGAGAGAGAGAGAGAGAGAGAGAGAGAGAGAGAGAGAGAGAGAGAGAGAGAGAGAGAGAGCGAAACGAGCATCTCCATAACGTCAACATCATCTTTTTCTCCCCCCCCCTTTATCTTGCATCCGGCTCCGTCCAGACACATTTACATCAAACTCTCGCAGCAAGCGTACGTGCAGCCAGCCTCCGTGAATGACCGGCTGGCCGTGCATGACGAAACCACAAGTGAGTGCGACCTCAACCGCAGGAATGCTCGGCAGAATTATAATGAACACTCGTATATTATTCATCCCGATATTATAAATAATGGAGCTCTGTATATCTTTTGTAATCCTTGCCTCCCCCCCCCCTGTGTGTAATTCTTGCAAGCAGAGACCGGCACGCTTGGTCACACCCATGCGCAGGTACGCACACACAGACAGACTCACACGCACGCACACTCTTTTGCAAGCGTAAGCAGATTTAGACTGTCGTCGACACAGTCTGAAGTGCCGGGATTAAAGCATTTCAAAAGCGAGTATGTTTATGGATGTGTGTAAGCATATGCATATTTGTTCTATATCATATCATACATTAATATTAATACCAATATTATATCATACTACGTAATGTACAAATAAATTTCTTTATTTTTTCTATTTTCTTTATTCATCTATTCTTGATCAATTCGCTTAAGCAAAGGTCGATCCGATCGAGGAATTAGGAGAGCCAAAAGACATGATAAGCGTTCCAATAAAAGCCGGCGGTAATTTTAGGGAAAATTATCCGTCCGCTCGCCGGCTCAGCTTCTACACACCTGTGGAGTCGCGCCAACCTAGCGTGGGGATGCACAGGTGCCAGGACGCGCATTCAAAATGTTTATTTTCACGTAGAGGTAAAGTCATCCATAATTCATCTCAACTTCCGATATTTCGTAACTCCTCTACGTAACTCGCTCGGTCTCGACTGAAGCGCTTCGCCAAGTCAGAAAAAACGGGCATTTGGTGTTTTTTATTTCGACTTTTTCCCCCTGCCTATGACAACCGGCAAGCCAAGAGCACATGAAAACGTTTACGACCCCGGGACTGGCTACGTGTCATACCTTCCTCTCTCTCAACTTTCACAACCATTAAAGCGTATTCCTTTTTTTTAATGCGAGAAGATAGGCATAAGAATATCAATAAGATGACAAAAAACACTTCAAGACATCGGGCGATCTGTCTGAAGCGACGAGATGTCTATAAATTCCCGGCAAAGTCGAGTTTTAAGCCTTGAGTCACATGGATTTTTCGAGTCAGCTGGCGATAAACGGCGTCTAGCCACGATGACGTAACAGGCCGTTGATCGCTCGGCGGCTTGTGATTGGTCCAGAAGATGGTGCGATGTGTGACGTCACAACTCCTCTCACTCCAAGTCCTTGCCAAGTGTCGCTATTCGAATTCTCTCGCCAAACTTTGATTAGCCAATTAGCTATTCGTGTTTTTTTTTCTTTTTCATTTTTTTTCATAGTAGGAATGCAAATGAGGTTTCTTGCGCATGTCCCGTTTAACATGTCAGTTGTGTTCAATTAACAGTAAGAACACTGATAACGTGTACACCCATGAAGCAACTGACAGATGACGTGGTGTATGTGCACCGAGGTCGATACGCCGGCTAACCACGAGTCGAATAACGTTTTCATTTATATATATATATCTATACATATATACTAAATTTTGGGAACTGGAACTACATAATGAATAAACCATTCCAAAAAAGTCCAGAGACCTTCCCCAAAAAATATTTATTACATTCTCCAGTGTAATCCACGTACTCTACAACTGCACATTCTAGAAAACAGCTGCACATGTGGGAGAGGCGCTACCAGACGTCCGAAACTATCCTATCGTTCCGAGTCCTCAAAGGATCCAGAAGTCAACAACTAACATAATAAACAGGTATTTCATGGGGTAGGAGGAGGAGGAGGAGGAAGAAGAAGTGTAGTGGGCGTGGGCGGTCGACCGGAGACGCCACGTTGGGGGGAGGGGGTGTCCACGCGGAGCCGGTAAGAGGCTAAGCATTCCTCCAACACCCACCAAGTACAGGAACGCGTTGTATTCATTCCTTTAATCTTCTAAAAAAATGGTCATCACTCAAAATATGCAACTAAGCTTCACTGCTATCGCATGCAACAACAATAACAACAACAACAAAATACACGTGTTTTCGAAGGACTTGTTATTGCACAGCCGTGATATCCTACGGTTCACAATACATGTTTTCTAGTGTTCAATCTGCCTGGGGGCGTCGAATCGGTGCCGATTACTTTCGCTCGATACACGCCCCACGACCCCTCCCCCCGCCCTCAAAAAACAAAAACAAAAACAAAAAAGCAAAATCAACTGGAAAAGCCTCATCTCATCCCTTAAGACTTGCGATGATGTCATGTTCTTTCCACCCATCGCTTGGTGGCCGCCGGGCATGTGTATCGCCCTTTTACACACGCCCACATCTCTCTCTCTCTCTCTCTCTCACACACACACACACACACACACACACACACACACACACACACACACACACACACACACACACACTCACACTACACACACTAATGCCCATACACACAAAGATGCAGAATAATGCAAACAATTGCAAGGCACACGCCCCCATATCCTTCCTCCTGCACAACAAACCACAAAATTGAGATAACAAACACGACCGCAGACTCACTCACTATCTCGCTCACCTGCATCTATCATATTGCATATCTCGGGACAGTGCAAGGATGAAGAGCTTTCGACTACATTTATCCATTCAATTATCTTCGCCTTCTATTTCTCCTCCCCTTTCTCCTCCTTTATTCCCCAACTTTTTTTTTCTCCTCCTACTTTTTTTTCTCCTCTTTCTACTTTTTTTCTCCTCCTCCTCCTCCTACTTTTTTCTGCTCCTCATCCTACTTTTTTTTTTGCTCCTACTTTTTTTCTCCTCCTCCTACTTTTTTTCTTCTTCTTCTCCTTCTCCTCCTCTTTCTCCTCCTCCTCTTTCTCCTCCTTCTCCTCCTCCTCCTCCTCCTCCTCCTCCCCACTTACCCTTAACTATAACCCAGTTCTTGTACTATCGATCAGCAACGCCATTTCTAAATCTGGGTCAGGCGTTTGAATGATCAACATTTGACGAGAGGAGAGCGAGGAGGCGGCGAGAGAGGGAATAGAGGGGGAAAGGGAGAAAGGGAGAAAGGAAGGGAGGGAGGGAGGGAAGGAGGGTGGGAAGGGGAGGGATGGATGGAGGGAGGAAGAAAGGGAAGGAGGGGAGAAAGGGGAGGGAAGGTGGGAAGGAGGGAGGAAGGGGAGGGAAGGGAAGGGAGGGAAGGAGGGTGGGAGGAAGGAAGAATGAGAGGGGAGGGATGGATGGAGGGAGAAAAGGAGGGTGGGAAGGAAGGAAGGAGGGAGGAAGAAGGGTAAAGAGGGAGGGGAGGAAGGGAAAGAAATGAGAAGGGGAGGGAGGGATGGATGAAAAAGGAGGAGATGGAAGGGAACAGGTAGAAAGCGAGTAGAGTACGGTAGCGGAGGAGGAGGGAATTATGATAACGAATGGGAATGGAAGTAAAGGTCAGAAGGTACGAGGAGGAAGATGGGAGGACAAGAGAAAAAACAGATAGATAATGAGACGCAAGCCAATAATAATAATAATAATAATAATAATAATAAGAATGAAGAAGTTAAAAAGCAAGAAAAAAAAAACAGTACGTATCAGAAGAAGAGTCAGCGCACGAGTGCAGAGAGATACTACAGTAAACACTATGGTGATAGGAAATGGGAATAGACAGTCTAGCAGACACCCGATATAAGCGACGATGTCCGCGGAGAAATGATCAAAAGAGAACAGACCAAAAAAAACGTAGATTGTTTTAATGATCTAAAAGATGAAGTGACGAAAAAAAAGTGTTTGTAAAAATCGTCATAAAATCCACGAAAAAAGCTAAGCTACAGAACTCACGCACCGTCACACACACACACACACATATTACACACTCGCGGTCCTGTTTTTGAAAAGAATTAATACTCTATCAGCATCGTAAATTTTGCTTATTCTGCTGTTAAAGCAATTCTCGAAGAAAGGCTGGGGGAGGGGTGATGGAGAGATAGTGGTGGAGGATAGGAGGGGGGGAAGGAGAAGAGGGAGGATAGTGTGGAGGAGCATGGAGAGAGATGAGATGGAGAAAGAAGCGAGAGAGTAAGTAGATGAGAGAAAAGAGGAAACGTGGAGGAAAGTGGGAAAGAAGTGAGAAGAGGGAAAGAGAAAGTGTTAAAAGGTTTAGGGGTAGGTGTGTGTGAAAGATGAGGTTGAAAGGAGGTTGTAAGGAAGGGGGGAGACTAAGAGAGGGGGAAGGAAAGGAGTAAAGAGAAAGTTAGAGGAGGATGTAGGAATAGAAGAGTTATAAAAGAGAAAGATGTAGGGAAAGAGAAAGAGTAGGGGAGTAGAGATAAATGAGAAAGTGATGGAAGAGGTAAAGAGTAATGAGTGTGGATGAAGTATAGAAGGAGAAAGAGGCGAGAAAGGAGTGGGGGAAAGGGAAAAGTGAGAGGAAAGATTGAGAAAGGAGAAGCAGAAAAGTAGAAGTGAGAGAGAAAGAGAGAAAAAAAATAGAGAAAAAACTAGAAAAAAATAGAAGGTAAAAAACAAAATAAAAAGAAAGAAAGAAAAAGAAACCGACTCGCCGATGGAGTCGTGACCGGCAGGTTTTGTTTCGGGGCGTCAATGCCTTTCACAGAGAGAGAGGGGGAGCGAGGGAGAGAGGGAGAGAGGGAGAGAGGGAGAGAGGGAGAGAGGGAGGGAGGGGGAGGAAAAGGGGAAGGGAGGGGGAGGAGAGGGAAAGGGTGAGGAAGAGGAGGAAGAGGAGGAGGGGGAGAGAGGTAAGAGAGGGGAAATAGAGAGGGAAAGGAGGAAGAGAAAGAGAAAGAGAAACACACACACACACACACACGCGTTAATGACGTACCCGTTATAAACATTAACCCAACAGAAAATAACACAGACGACAGAACGGGACCAATACCCACCCCACCACACCCCAAATCCGCCAACCCACCGAAGCTGTGGTATGTTACGACCTGTGAAGAGTGTCGCTACAATACAGGTAGAATGTGAGGGGTATGTCAAAGAGTACGCCGCTAGCGGGTCGGGAACATTTTTTTTTTTTTTTTTTTTTTTTGCAAGGGCAGACCGGCGGAACGACTCAGGTTTTGGAGCGTCAGAGGCATGTCTGTTTTCCTGCTGTCTCTTTTCTCTTCGTGTTGCTTGCGTGTGGTGTGTGTGCAGTGTGCGTGTGTGTGCATTGTCGTGATTGTGGGTGGTGAGATGCAGTAGTGCGTGTGCGTGTGCGTGTGCGTGTGTGTGTATATGCGTGTGTGTGTATATGCGTGTGTGTGTATATGCGTGTGTGTGTATATGCGTGTGTGTGTGCGTGTGTGCAGGTGTCCTTCTCCTCTTTTCGTTTCTCTCACTCTCGGTATCCCAATATCTATTGGTACGGTTTTATCTTTCCCTTACAGTCCGTAGTACGTTGAGAGGGAGAATAAGAGAGAGAGAGGGAGAGAATAAGAGAGAAAGAGAGAGAGAATAAGATAGATAGATAGATAGATAGATAGATAGATAGAGAATAAAAGAGAGAGAATAAACGAGAGAAAGCGTTCACGCGCGGAATAGGTGAAATTCTGAACAAGACTTGCCGATTCTATTTAATTATAAGATAAACCGAACTCTTCCTCACCCTCCTTGCAACACACAGACAGACCGACACACACAAACAGACCGACACACACAAACAGACCGACACACACAAACAGACCGACACACACAAACAGACCGACACACACAAACAGACCGACACACACAAACAGACCGACACACACAAACAGACCGACACACACACACACACACACACACACACACACACACACACACACACACACACACACACACACACATGGCCTACTTAAAGTTTTAAAAAATCGCTCCAATTCTAGAGCAGGTTGATGATGATGATGCTGTGAATGGGCGGGCGAAGGGGCGGGGAGTCGAGTTACATCGTGGGGGAGTCGAGGGGAGTGGAGGGACGGAGGGAAGGAGGGGAGGCGCGGTAGAGGGAGGGGGGAAAGGGGAATAGCATAGGGGGGGTGGAGTGATGTAGGATAACACGATACGTCACTGGGGGAGCGATCGATATGAAACTTATCTCACTGCTTGCTTGCTTGCTCTCTCTCTATCTATCTCTCTCTGTCAGCCTGACTGAGAGAGAGACTGTCTGTCTGTCTGTCTGTCTGTCTGTCTGTCTGTCTGTCTGTCTCTCCTTTCCAACACCTCTTTCGATACCTGTTTGACTAAAAGCACGAGATGAAGACAACAAAAGGTTAATAAAAGCGATCAGAAAACACCATGAACCAAAACTAAAATCGCAGGTACAGCATAGAGTACGGGAGCATTCCGTCATCATTACAAAAATACAAAGAGAAGCTTCGTAATAGTGTTCACAAGGCAAAATAAAGCCGAATTTAAACAAAATGACAAATAAACACACACACACAAACAGAATATTGTTAAAAATAAATAAAAAATAAAAGATCACCCTCATTCCCCCCCTCAAAAAAAAAAAGCCTAGTGCCCCCCCTAAAATAAATAACAAATAAATAAACAAAAATAAATAAAGAAAGAAAGACGGAGAGAGCACCTGAAACACACGAGGCGCTCCGCATTCCAGAACTTCCGGCACCGCGAACAGCTGGAGGAGGAGGAACCATCTGTCGCGGGACCTCGGTTTTCACACCGCCACTCGAGAGACGCACAGAGTGTATGCATAGATAGGCAGAGGGACAGATATGGGAGATAGGAGATAGGAGATAGGGGACAGAGAGAGAAAGAGGGAGGAGGAGAGGGAGAGGGAGGGGGAGGGAGAGGGAGAGGGAGAGAGAGAGAGAGAGAGAGAGAGAGAGAGAGAGAGAGAGAGAGAGAGAGAGAGAGGAGAAGAGTGAGAGGAGAGGAGAGAGGGAGAGGAGAGGAGAAGAAGGGGAGAGAAGAGAGAAAAATAGCAGGACCAAATAAAGGACCCCAAAAAGTAAAAGGTGAGGGAAGGGAGAATAAATAATAGGATGAGATGAAGGGGGGAATAGGTAGATGGGCGTAAATAGTAGTATAGGAGTGGGGGAAAGGAGGAGAGGGTGTCCGACGTGCCTAGCTCTCGGTCCAGCTGATCTGTTACACCCCTCACACAATCAGATCACTGCATCTCATTCGAAGCTGCGTGCGCCAGACAAAGGCAGGCCTTCTTGAGGGAAAGGCAAGCGAACATACAGAACAGACATATAAATATAGATGTAACAATAGTTTACATGGCCTACATCTGCGGCCAGCGTGACTATTGGATTGGATAGTGGGATTAGGCCTACTACTAGTACTACTACGGTTACTAGTATGATCAATAGTAACATTGACAACAGTGGCATGACCAATGATAACAAATCAACAGACATACTGATAATGAAAATAATAGTAATAATAATAATAATAATAATAATAATAATAATAGTAATAATAATAATAATAATAATAATAATAACAGCAATAATTAGCTATACTAATCATCATCATAGCAGTAATGATAATACAAAAATAAAAATAAAAATAAAACAGTAAAATCTCCTTCACCGGATGAGATTTACATCGGCTGGGAATTCTTGAAAATCTCACGCATTCTCACACGCACACACGCACCTGACTCCAACCATCTCTAAAGGATTCCCCGCGTCCGACTGCCACCAATCTTACCTGAAAAGAACAGAGATAAATTTTAAAAATAGGAAATCAAAAATTAATATGAAAAGCCAAAAATATCCCTCTAATGACAGTCCTACAAATAGTAGTAATAGTTATGATGATGATAATAATAACAATATCCCCAGGAGTCCCCAGCATAATGATCAGCGTAATTCATTACGGTATTGATGATATGTAGTATGACACAAGCGGCACCCACTGTACAAAGGGACTCTCTCACTCACTGTAAACACCAGTAAACAATTTTCCTATTTCTAAGAACGATATCATCAAATGATTCGTATAACTAGCCTTAATAAATACGCGAAACAACAACAATAATAACAATATAAACAAAAAACTATTTCTAATGTTTTTTTTTTCCCCGATGCTAATCAACCAAGTAACCGAGTAGGAAAAAAAAAGAAAAAAAGAAGAAAAAAAAAAAAGCTTTCCTGTTTGCTATATATACCATTCAAAAAAATAAACTTTCCTGTATGCTTTATATACCGCCATTAAAAAAAAAGCTTCCCTGTATGCTGTATATATCTAAGAGATCCATCCTTTCGGTAACGACACGGAAAGCCACGTTCCAGTGAGGGGCAGAGTGGATGCAGATTGTATTGGGGGGGGGGGGGGGGAGGGGGGGATAAAGGGGATGAAGGGGCGTTATAGGGAGGTTGTCGACGCGTGTCCATGAGTCACACGCTGGACATGGCAGGAGAAGGGGATGGGGAGAGGAGAGGAGGAGAGGGGGAGGGGGAGGAGGAGGGTAGTAAAGCGGATAGGAGGGGGAGGGGGAGGGGGAGGGGGGGAGGATGAGGAAGAGGGGAGTAGTTCTAACAGACTTTTATCTCATGACACCCACTCTCAACATCCTCCGTGCTGATAAGAATAACAACAACAAACAAAAACAAACACTTCCACGTGTTCCCTTTCTATATCATGTGGCTAATAAGTCGCACAAACAAACCCGTTCCAAATTGGGTCCGCTTTATATTGAGCAACACTGGCCCGACGAGGACAGCCGTACTGGGTCATCGAGTCGGGGCTTGAATAACAATCTCTCGCTATATACTTCTTTCGTGTTTTTTTTTCTCTCCCTCCCTTCCTTCCTTCCTCCCTTTCTCTCTCTCTCTCTCTCTCTCTCTCTCTCTCTCTCTCTCTCTCTCTCTCTCTCTCTCTCTCTCTCTCTCTCTCTCACGCATTACACATTTCACTCAAACTCTGCACTCGCGAGTTTCACCATCGATCGATTCGCTGAACCATACGCTTGTTCCGAAATGCATGCGTCCGGGACCCAAGCTGCGCACGTGATATGCGTCACCAGAAACTAATAGTGCGGCCGTAACAAGTACTTGAAATATATGCGATGAAACCGACAAAGATAATCTTTATAAGATAAAATGAACAAGAAGAAGAAGGAGAAGAAGAAGGAGAAGAAGAGAGCGAGAAAAAAAATTATAAATATATAGAGATATATATATATATATATATATATTATATATGTATATATATATATGTATATATATATGTATATATATGTATGAATATATATATGTATATGTATATATATGTATATATGTATATATATACATATATATGTATATATATATATATATATGTATATATATATATATATATATATATATATATATGTATATATATATGTATATATATATATGTATATATATATATGTATATATATATATGTATATATATATGTATATATATGTATATATATATGTGTGTGTGTGTGTGTGTATTATATACCAACAAAAACACAGCACAAATCAAAACGAATAACAACAACATACAACGACATACACCTCGCAAAAATCGTTCTCACCAACACCCAGTCTCATTTCAAAATCCACTCTCCCTCTTCCTCTCCTCTCCTCTCCTCTCCTCCCCTCCTCCTCCTCCTCTAACAACACCCAGGTGTATCATTCCACCCTACCCGCCATCCCCCCCACCCTACCCCACTTCCCTCTCCCCATCACCCGCTCTAAAAGACGGCCATCCCCGGACCGGATCGCCCATTCAAAGAACCCGATTCGAACACCTTTTATCCGGCCATTGGTGGTTCGGTTTATCCGCGGCTGCCTCCGCCATTCATTCGACCCGATAGAAATTTCACGCGTGTTACCCTTGCTCCATTCGCTTCTTTCTTCGGGGGAGGGAGGGGAAGGAGGGGGAGGAGGGGAAAGGGGAGGGGGACTAGGAGGAAGGGGAGGGGGACTAGGAGGAAGGGGAGGGGGACTAGGAGGAAGGGGAGGGGGACTAGGAGGAGGGGGAGGGGACTAGGAGGGGGAGGAGAAGGTGGGAAGGGAGGAGGGAGGAAGCGAGGAGGAAGGAGGAGGGAGAAGCAGAGGAGGAGGAGGAAGGGGAGGAGGAGTAGGAGGAGGGGGAGGAGAAGGAGGAAGCGGAGGTAGAGGAGGAAGCAGAGGAGGAAGCAGAGGAGGAAGCGGAGGAGGAGGAGGAAGAGGAAGAGGAAGCAGAGAAGGAGGTGGAAAAGGATGACTATGACGACAATAAGGAGGTCAAGAACGAAGAAGAGTAAAAGGGGAGGCGGAGGAAGAGGAAGAAAAAAAAAACAAAAAAAAACAGGCGAGGACGAACACAACAGAGAAGGAAGAGAGATAATAAAAGGTAGCTGGTAACAAAATGGAGAAAGACGAAGCAAAAAACAACAACAACAACAACAGAGGGAGGAACAACAATACAAACAAAAGGACAATAATTCACACACGCCAACGGAGACGAACAAAATGGAACCGCGAAATTGACCTCACCCGGGTGTCAATGTCGGCCTCCCTTTTCGAACTTTGATAGGCCTAATTCCCTGAAAATGATCGGGAGGGGGGGGGATTAGAATGATGATAATCTATGGATTTTCTCTGATAGAGTAGGAGAGGTAGGCCTATGGAAAGGAGGGGGTGGGGTGGGGGGCAGTGGCGAGGTGGAAGGGAGGTGGTGGGCAGGGGAGGGGAATGCGAGACTTCTGATTTTGTGTATTGTAATCACCTTTAATAATCCACAAGGTTGGCTCGCACGCTGAACTACTGCATTCTGCTCTCTTTTTCATCCACTCATCTCTCTCTCTCTCTCTCTCTCTCCCTCTCTCTAAAAGGATAAAAAAAACAAGCTAACGAAATTAAACAAATATCCACACAAAAAAAAGCTTTTGTAGGCCTACGGCAATTCCCATCTTCCTCTTAGTGTATGTAACATGTGGCACCGAAAGATAGAGGAGAAAAATGGGAAAGAGAGATGAGTGGGATGGGCGAAGGGGGAAGGGGGAAGGGGGAAGGGGGAAGGGGGAAGAGGAAAGAGGGTAAAAAGAAAAAAAAGTGAAAGAGGAGGAGATAGAGAGATGAGGGGAAGGAGGAGAAAGAAGAGAGAAGAAAAGGAAATGAATGTGTTGAGGTAAAAAAAAAGAAAAAAAAGGGGGAAACGGGGAAAGGGACATGGAAAGAACACTTCCGCGGATATCGCCCATTCACGTGACTGTGCCGCCGCCAAGCCCACGACCGCTGGCACTGTGCCTAGA
Organism: Penaeus japonicus; assembly: GCF_977035675.1. Classification (NCBI taxonomy): domain Eukaryota; kingdom Metazoa; phylum Arthropoda; class Malacostraca; order Decapoda; family Penaeidae; genus Penaeus; species Penaeus japonicus. The sequence continues at coordinate 18,152,323 of NW_028234439.1, forward strand.
CACGGTTCGCACGGACCGTCACATGCGGCGCCACCTTCCTCTTCTTATTGTCTGAGGGGCCAGTTAGCTGCGTGACTCCTATTGCATATTTTTATCCAATCGAACAAACAAAGAAATCACACTAACTATGCTGGATAGGCCTAGCTAACGAGCCATAAGTTTGAATGGGTCGAGGAGTTAATGATGCAACGACGATCCAAGCAATCAAGGCAAATCAAGTGGTGTGCTTGCAATCGCTCATGATCGCTAATCGTTTCTTAACAGATACAAACGAGCTGCAATTGAGACCTTCACGACCGCTCGCAGATAGGTTTTAACGAACGCAAACGAGTTGAAAATTGACATCTTCATCCTGCTGATTCTACAAACCACTACCGCCATCACCGCCGGCATTCCCCTCTTGCTTCTGACCTTTCATCGCATTTCGCGTCATCCATCTGCCTTGCATCATCCAGACAACACGCCCACCCCCCTCACGTACGTACTTGAACATCATCCAGCAATCTCGAGTCACTATTTTCGTCTTCTTCGTCGTCCTTCTTCTTCTTCGTCGTCGTCGTCCTCCTCCTCCTTCTCCTCCTCCTCCTCCTCCTCCTCCTAATCCGCCCACGTCTGCATTCGAACGCCATCCATCCATCTCGCATCAACCAGCCAGCCCTCCATCCATCCTACTTAAAACATATGCCTTCGAACATCATCCATCTGCCTCGCATCATAAAAATTAAAACACCCAACACGTATTCAACCCCCCCACCCCACCCCCAAAAAAAATCCCCACCCCCTCTCAACCCCGTGCTCTTTTCACCCCACCGATGATGAGAGCCCTTGTAAGCCCACTCTTTTAATCCGTTCTACCGACGTCCGATTTCGCGAGTCAGTGGGTGAGAAAATGCGATCTCCCCCCTCCCCCCCTTCACCCTCCTCCTCCCTCTTCCCACTACCGGCAACTCAACGGAATTCTCTCTCTCTCTAGCTCCCTCGCCTCTGTCTCTCTCTGTTTCTCTCTAGCTCCCTCGCCTCTGTCTCTCTCTGTTTCTCTCTAGCTCCCTCGCCTCTGTCTCTCTCTGTTTCTCTCTGTCTCCGTGCCGTAGTTCCTAAACCCATTCATTTCCATACATTGTATATATAATTATTTTTTCCCCTAAAAATCTCTCTAACCTGCCCCCCCCCCCTCTCCCTCATTCGTTCCCATTCCTCATTCTCCCTGTCTGTCGTTCTTAAACATGAATGTCAGATGCTTTGTATTCACCTCACTTTCTCTCTCTATCTTATCTACCAGTTTCGTTGGAAAACCCGTAAGATAAAGAGTGAGAAAAAAGAAGCTTTTCCCAGCCTCTCATTCTCTCTCTCTCTCTCTCTCTCTCTCGGTCGTACTTCCTAAGTCTATTCATTTGGATACATTATATAAATTATGAATATTTTTCTTCTTCAAACTCTCTCTCTCCCCTTTCTCCTCCTTCCTCTCTCCTCATCGATTTTTCCATTTATACAATGTAGTCAGTTTCTCAAACAAAACAAATATTTGCGCGTGACTGGAGAACAAACAAACAATTGCAACACCTTCCACGGTAATGAGTCAACAAATAAACTAAAAACGACGATCTACGAAGATAAGATAAACATAGAACAGTGAAAAAAATGAACATAAAAATGATTATACTACAGATATGAAACAACAACCTAGGCTTTAGTGCCATCATCCTATGATTTTCAAACGTTGCATGCACTATCTTCGTCAACATTTTATTAAAATTATTATTGGTCATTTGTGCAAACGGTAAATCATGGTAATGATGATGATAATAATAATGATAGAAACAATAGCTGTTTCAATAGCGGTAGCAGTGCAATATCAAATAACAATAATATATAATAACAATAAATAGTGGTAGTATTAATGATAATGGTAAGTGTAGTAGCAGTAGTTGTATTAGTAGTGGTAGTAGTAGTAGTAATAGTAATAGTAATAGTAATAGTAATAGTAATATTAATAGTAGTAGTAGTGTAGTAATAATAGTAATAACTGTAGTAGTAGAATTATTAGTAGTTATATTAATGGTAATAACAGTAGTAGGTGATTCAGTAATATCAGATTAGTGTCCGTAGTAGATATAGTAGTAGTAGTACTGATAATAGTAGTAGCCCTAGTAATAAATAACGAAGTCGACGTGTGCCTACTCTAGCGTAAACCCTTCTCACAAAGAGCGATCAGCCACAACGCACACTTGCAACGGGAGTGATCTCATGGCCTTGGGGTAACGGTGACTAACTCTCATACTTCCTCGGGGTGACGGAGTTGTCTGACGGGGAGGACGGGGAGGACGAAGAGGAGGAGGGAGGAGGGAAATGGAGGAGGAGTATGAGGAGGTGGGAAATGGAGGTGGAGGTGGGAAATGGAGAAGGGAGGAGGGAGGAGGGATATGGAGGGAAGAGGGAGGAGGGAAATGGAGGAGTATGAGGAGGTACAGAGATAAGGGAGGAGGAGGTAGGGGGGGAGGTGGAGGTGGAGTGAGGAGAAGGAAAACCAGGTGATGTTGGGAAGGGAGTGGCGGAGCGAAGTAAGATATGAACATACAACACTAACAAGAAGAGAGAACGAATAAAAAAAAAGTCAGATAAGGAGGGCGAGACGAGAAAGAGAAAAAAATAGAAAATCAACCAAGACGAGACCAATAAAAAAAACGAGGAAAAAAACAAACAAACATACAAAACGAACACACAAAACGCTACCGCCACTCCTTCCCGACGTGGCCCTATATCATCATCACATGTTCAACTCCCCTGCCTATCCATGGGCTATTTTCACAGTCGACAGCCGCGTTCTGATTGGCTGAACAACTATCACACACCCTCTCGTCTAGCCAATCAAAACGCGTCTTCTTGCCCTTCCAAGGCGAAGAGACGGACTGCAGACTCCCGAACACAAGCCGGCGTGTGAAACCAACAGCCGATAAGGTAAGTACTGTCGAACGAGAGGCAGAAGAAAACAACAAAAACAAAAACAAAAACAAAAACAAGATAAATCCATGAAATTCATTCGAAAAAAGAAATCAGGAAAATAAAATACAAACAAAAACAAAATAATAATAAGGAGGAGGACAAGAAGAAGAAGAAAAGAGACAAATACACAAATAAAAATAAATAAAAGTCAATCAATCCTGAAAACGAGACACCTAAAAAACAACAACAACAACAACAACAACAACAGCAGCAGATAACCAAGCGATACAAACTCCTTATCAGCAATACTAAAAGCTCTTATCTACTTACACGTCAAACGTATCGAATGAAGAAGAAGAAATGTTAAAAAAGGCAACGAGTTTTTCCCGAAAAAAAGTGAAATGCAGAAAGAACAAAAAAAAAAGGCAAATCGAAGATGAAAAGGAAACAAAGAGGTGATACGATGAAAATAAGAAAAAGAAGGGAGAGGGGGAAGGAAGGGGGGGAGGAGGAGGAGGAAGGGGGGGGGGAGGAGGAGGAAGAAGAGGAGGGGAGGGTATGAAATTGAAACAAAGAAGTCATACGAAGAAAATAAGAAAAAAGTGGGGAGAGGGGAGAGGGAGGAGGAGCAGGAGGATGGGAAAGGTGAGAGGGGAAAGATGGCATTTCCGCGACACGAATGTGAAGCTTTAAAAAGGGAGTAGAAGGCGATTTAGCGAGCGAGCGAGCGAGCGAGCGAGCGAGCGAGCGAGAGAGAGAGAGAGAGAGAGAGAGAGAGAGAGAGAGAGAGAGAGAGAGAGAGAGAGAGAGAGAGAGAGAGAGAGAGAGAGAGAGAGAGAGAGAGAGAGAGAGAGAGAGAGAAAAAAGAAAGAAAGAGAGAGAAAGAAAGAGAGAGAAAAAAGAAAGAGAAAGAAAGAAAGAGAAAGAAAAAGAGAAAGAGAACGAAAGAGAGAGAGAAAGAAAGAGAGAAAGAAAGAAAGAGAGAGAGAAAGAAAGAGAGAAAGAGGCGTAACACGTTCTCCACAACGGCAGGGCCAGAGCCCAAGCACCGCTGACACACTCGCCCCGTAAGAAGCATTGTAACCTTGGCACATGTGACGCTAGAGTAGTAATCAAGGAGAAAGTTGTATATAGCGGCGCTGGCACGCGTCGCCTCCTAAGAGTGCCATACAATGCCACCTTGCCCCTGTTGGCACCATTCGCGGCAATACTACTCTAGTTACTTGACACCTTGACAAATCATTTCATAATGTGTGACAACCTGTTAGCGTTTAAAATATTCCTAACGAAATATCAATACAGGTGAAAATATATATATAACTAAATAAATGCAAGGAAATATGAATAATTACAAATGTAATCAGGAGACGATAAAAGTAAATATTTTGACAACAGGATACACAGAAGTAATCAAACATAATCATCTGAAAACAAAGCTGAAAAAAATACGAACTTGAAACAAACACCGAAAGTTGCAAGGCATATACACACAACCGCAAGTGCAAACTAATTGAGAAAAGCAACAACATCCATGCACCATCATCTTGCCACCAGCTGCGTCTCGCCAAAGCAAATATTTCCGACACAGCCTGAGAACAACAAGACTGCTATAACCGTTTTGTAAATAATAACTAGCACCGGATGCCTTTGCTTTCGTCTGGAAGGGATGGGGGGGGGGCAGAGGGGAAAGGGAACGGGGAAGAGGAGAGGGTAATGCGACAGGAGAGAAGGAGAGGGGAGAGAGGGGGAGAGAAAGAGATAAAGAGATAAAGAGAGCAAGAGAGAGAAAGAAAGAGAAAGAAAGAGAGAGAAAGAGTGAGAAAGAGAGAGAGAGAGAGAGAGAGAGAGAGAAATAGGCATAACAAGAAGGTAAGAAAGATGATAAGAAGAGAAGGGGGGCAATCAATCCTCACCCCCCCAAAAAAAAAAAGAATAACAAGGATAAAACCAAAAAGAAAATCCTCCATAAAACTCAAAGATTTACCCCCCCCCCCCAACAGGCCGGCTGGCTGGATGTCCCGCGGTTGGCGAGAGGCTGGCGACACGAAGAGCAACAGGTTGTTTGTTCTTTGGCGATTCTCGAGGGACAGATGACGTAACACCCAGGGGTCTAGGCCGATCGCGGTCGATGCGGTGTTGAATGGCGACAAAGAGAGGGGAGGGGGGGGAGGAGTAGGGAGAAAATTGGATTAAGAGGAGGAGAGGGAGGAAGGAGATGGAGGAGGAGGAAGAGGATGATGATGACGGAGGGGAAAGATGAAGAAGAAGACAGAGGGAAAAGATGAAGAAGAAGATGGAGGGCAAAGACGAAGAAGAAGATGGAGGGAAAAGACGAAGATGATGGAGGGAAAAGACGAAGAAGAAGATGGAGGGAAAAGACGAAGATGATGGAGGGAAAAGACGAAGAAGAAGATGGAGGGAAAAGATGAAGAAGAACCCCTCTCCCTTGACCCCACCTCCTTAAACCCCCTCTCCCCCCTTTGACCTTCACCGGCCTGACATAGGCTCTCGCGTGACCTCGTTTGACGGGCAAATAGAACGCACAGTCCGTCAGCACTGTACCTCGTCTGTACCACATTCAGCAACCTAAGCGATCCCGGTGTGTTGCGTTGTCAAGCTCTCATCCCACTGTTGTCGCCCCACTTTCGAATCATGAACCCAATAGTCCAAGAAAAACAGCAAGTTTATCGTTAATAAAAACAACAACTATTTAACCGTCAATAAAAAGAACAGCTATTTAACCGACAATAAAAAAACAACAGCTATTAAACCGTTAATAAAAGGAACAACAATAGCTTTACCGTTCATAAAAAAGAACAACAGCAACTTTACCGTTAATAAAAAGAACAACAGCAACTTTACCGTTAATAAAAAGAACAACAGCAACTTTACCGTTAATAAAAAGAACAACAGCAACTTTACCGTTCATAAAAAGAACAACAACTTTATAAACCGTTAATAAAAAGAACGACAACTTTACCGTGAATACAAAGAACAAACAACCAAAACCAACCGTCTAAAGAATCTACATTCACACAAAACAAAAGGGTAAACAATAA
>NW_028234439.1:18170711-18173211 GCF_977035675.1 Penaeus japonicus
CAGCTACTTCTGTCAAAGCAGAAACCAATACACGGAATATATGCACATACTGCTAAACGCCCCCCCTTCCCCGGGAAATCATTGAAAAAAAAATTCATAATTGCCCCTTTGAATAAAGGGAATGAAAGGTGCGGGGTACGGGTTTACAGCCGCGAAAGAATTTGGGCCCAATCCCCCTTCTTCCGCCCTGGGCCCTCGCCCTAAACCGCCCCCCTGCTCCCCCCCTTTCCCCCACCTCCCCTGCCCCCCCACGCCTCACAACCCGCCCGGGGGGGCCCTTTTCTTTTCCCCCCCCCGGTAATTTTCTGGAGCCGGGATTAATCCTGAATTTTCCACCCAATCTCGGGGGTGGGGCAGAATGCGCCCAACCAGGGAGCTGGGGGTTGCCTGGGTAGGGCCCGCCGGATCAAAACAGGGCCTCATAAACATATAGGGCTAATACACAGGTTTAAAGATTCCAGTGGAGTCCTTCCTCCCCCCAAGGGTCATCATTTTTTTCCAAATCGCAGAGGCAAGATTAGCCCCCTGGAAGAAGCAGGGGAAAATCCTAAGGGGGTTAAGAAAATGGAGTATACTTTTAATTTTGTTATTGTGTGTGTGACAACTCGGTGCACATACAGAAATTTTTCTAGCAACAAAATTTTTTATTTTAGTAAAAACCACACACATACATAATACCCACACAAACATCCCCTTATATATATAAAAAATATATATTAATTTTAATATAAATATATAAATAAAATATTATATATAAAATAAAATATATAAATAAATTATATATGAATATATATATATATATATTATATATTTTAATATATATATATATATATGTATATATATATAAAATATATATTATATATATAAATATATAAATATTTAAAAAATTATATATGAAATAAATATAAATTTTAAAAATATATAAAATTTATATAAAAAACATATATATATTTTTTAATATATAAATATAAAATATATATAAAAAAAATTATATACATATATATATAAAAATTATAATATAAATATATTATAAAATATATATATATAAAAAATATATACTTTTACATAATATATATATATATATAAATATATATATTTTATATATATATAATATAATATTATAATTTTAATATATATATATATTTTAATATATATAAAAAATAATATATAAATATAAAATTTAAAATTAAACATATATGTATATGTATATATATAACATATAAAAATATAAATATATTAAAAATATATAAAAAAATATAAAAAAGAAATAAATTATATATGTAAAATTTTATATATTATAAAAAAAATAATTTTATATATAATATATATTATAATATAAATAATGTAAATAAAATATATATATTTTATATATATATATAAAATATTTATATATTAAAAATGTATATATATAATATTTTTAAAAAAATAAATATATATAATATAAAAAATGTATAAAGTAAAAAAATAAATAAAATAAATATATATATATATATACATATATATATATAAAAATATATATATTATATATATATATATATAAATAAATATATAAACATATACATTTTTAAATATACATATAAATAAAATATATAAATAAATAAATTTTATATAAATAATATTTTATATATATATTTTTAAAATATATATAATAAATTATAATATATAAATATATGAAATATCCCATATATATAAATAAATATATAAATATAAAAATAAATATATTATATAAAAAACATTAAAAAAATTTTATAAAAATAAAATATTTATAAATATTAATTATATAAAAAAATATAAATATAATACAAATTTTTTACATAAATTAATAAAAAAATTTTCTTTATCTATTTTATATTTTAACATTTATATATAAAAAAAGATATAAAAAATTTATATAAAATTTTAATAAATAATATATATATATATATATAAATAGAATACATTTTAAAATATATATGTATATATATATATAAAAATTTTATATATAAATATATATATAATAATATTGAATTTTATATATATATATATATTATATATAAAATTTACATATATATAATATAAATAAAATATAAAATATATATTATAATATATATATAATATATATAAAAATATGCCACACATAAAACCCCACACACCACCACATATATATGTAAAAATATTATATATTAAATATATATATATAAAATATATATTATATATTATATATTTTATATATATAAATTATTAGTTTTAATTTAATCAAATTTTATATAATAATATAAAATATATATATAATATTATATAATATTTATAATTTATATAAAATAAACATATTAAAAAATCATATATATAAAAATATATATATAAAATACATATATTTTTATAAAATAATATATATTTAAATTAATATAAAAAATTTATAATAAAATTTTAAATTTTTTTTAATCAATATATATATAACATAATATATATATATATAGATATATATAGATATATTATATATATATACATATAATATACATAT
>NW_028234439.1:18178211-18183211 GCF_977035675.1 Penaeus japonicus
TGTATATATAAACTATGTATACACACACAACACACCCATATATATATATAAATTAAAAAAATAATATATATAAATACTAAATAATATATATAGTATCTCAATACATATCTATATATATCTATACTAGAATATCTATAAATATATTATATAATAAATAATATAAATGAATGTTATAACTATACATCTCTATATATACCTATTTATACTCAAGACTATCTACTGTCTAACTATCTTCTACTACGCCAACATACACACACACGCACACAGAAACACACACATATATCATACATACATAAATATATATATATGTATAACTTTAAAATATATATATATAAATATATATATATATAAATATAAACCAATAAATTATACACATAGAATATATTTATACAAATATATACATATTAAATCCTTACAACATGTATATAAAAAATATAACTAAACTATATTAAATATATATAAAAAGATAAATATATATAAATATATAATCTTCTATAAAAATCTAATATGTATATAAATAACCTATATTATATAAATATATATATATATAATATACAAAATATAAATAAATATATATATTATTTAAAAAATTTTAAAACATATTGTACATATTTTTTACTTTATAAACTATTCTAAAACTATATATATATTTTATATATAAATAAAATAATATATATATAATATATATAATATATATATAAAAATAATACATATATAATTTTTTACATATTAAAATTTTATAAAATATATATATATATATTTTTAAAAATAAAATAAAAATATATTATAAATATTTAAAAATATAAAATTTTAAAATATATATACATATAAAATATATAATATATAATATATATATAAAATAAATTTTATATAATAAATATACAATAAAAATAATTTAAAAATAAATTTTTAAAAAATATATATATAAATATAATATATAATATAAAAAAATTTTTAAAAATAAAATTTTTTACAAAAAAAAAAAAAAAAATAAAATATATATATAATAAAAGTATAAAAATATTTTATATTAATTGAAAAACCCCCCAAAAAAACCCCCTACACAATTTTTTGGTTTTGTTTTTTTCGTTTTTGGAAGATATTTAAAACCCCCAGTTTTTTTTTACCTTGGGAAAAGTATTCCAAATTTTTTCCGCAACACATTTTTTAAAATAAAAAAGTTTATTGTTTTGGGGTAAGTTTTTTTCCTTTCCCGCCGTCCCCATATTCTCCTTCAAAACACTTGCCATAAAAAATGCCCACAATTCCTTTCAAAGGGCGGCGCCAGCAGGAATCCCTATTGCAAACGAGAAAATGTCAGACCGCCGCCTCTCACATAGGGCTTTGATGTGATTCGAGAAGGTTCTGTTTGTTTGTTTGTTTTCTATCCTTGGGGCCCCGGGGGCTCTTTGGGGAAGGGGAGATCTGCCTGTTTGGTTTGGGTAAAAGAGGGCCTTTGACAGAAAAAATTTTCATGCACACAAGCCGGGTACAAAACAAATTTATGATCGAACCATACCAACACACCACAACCTACACCACACACACCCAAAAAACACACACCAAAACACACAAACACACCACCCAAAACACGACAAACAAAACACACACACAAAAAACAACCACCCCATAAACACACACAAACGCACACATAAAAATAAAACACACACAAACACAAAAAACACATACACACACACACACAAACAACACACACAACACACACACAACCCCCCCCCCACACACCAAAACACACACAAAAAAACAAACACACACAAACACAAAAAAACAAACAAAACAAACACCCAAACAACCCCCACTACTGAAAACTCTCGAAAACCGGTTTAAATAAATTGAAAGGGAGTGAATACTCCGGGAAATTTAACCTGAGTTTATTTGGGCCTTTAAACCAAAAAAAAATGCAACAGATCTCAAGTGGTCCAAAAAAGCAAAGTAAATTTGCGGGGGGAGTCGGCGCGGGAAATCTTAAAGTGCCGTGCCCTTTTTAGGGTTTTCCGGGCTTTTTTCGAGCGGGATGTTTTTGTTTTCTATTGGGGTTTTTGTCTGTTTAAAAAAGACTCCAATCGCAAAATGACCGTGATGCTTGTTGGGTTTGAGTTAATGGAATTGGGTTTTTACTGTTTTGGTTTCCCAAAATCAAAAATAGATACTAATTTTCAATTATAAAGGGGAAAGATAAAATGATAATGATAAAATTTGTAATGAAATTAAAAATAGTAATAGAAAAAAAAATGAAATTATGATAACAATAATAAAAATAATGATAACAAAATGATGATTATACAATAATGATGATGATTATGATAACAATAATAGAAGAAAATAAAAAATGATAATGATTTTACTTTCAAAGAAAAAATGATAAAAGATAGCAGTCTAAAAAATAAAAGGTTTAAAAAAAAGGGAATTTAATAGCAAAAATAATGTTGAAAATGATAAATTTTTAATTTAAAAAATGTAAAAAAATATTAAATTTTAGTAACCCCGATCCGGCCACCCAAAAAAACAAAATAACGCAATTCTATAACAAGGGTATTCTCATGTTTTTAAAAAGAATTCATAATCAAAATAACAATAAGGGTAAGGGTTTTTATAATGATGACAATTTAAAAAAAATAATAATAAAAAAAAAATTTAAAAAAAAAAAAAATGACAAAATTTTTAAAAATTTTCGACCCGCAAAAAAGGTTTTCCTTTTTCCAAAATAGGAAAAAAAAAAGGATTCGTTTTTTTTGACCGTCCTTTTTTTTTGTTTTTTTGTTGTTTTTTTTAAAAATACGGAAAAAAGTTTAATGAAATAAGGGGTTAAGCCGGGGAAATTAAAAATTTTAATTTCTTTTTTTGGGGGCTTGAGTTTTCTTTCGTAAAACCAGTGATAAAATTAATAAGTGACGTACATCAAATGCAAAATGTTTGTTTGTAAAAGCAAAGAAAGTTAATGCTTGTTTCCTTTAACCCGCTCATTTGAAATGTTTGTAATGTCCCAAATAAACAAATAGTTTCAATTTGGTGGGGGTCGAATGAATTCAATCTTCTCTCTCCTCTCTCTCTCTTCCCCTCCTCCCCTCTCTCCTTATTTCTCCTCCTCTCCCCCCCTTTCCTCATCTCTTCCCCCTCTCCTTTTCTCTTTTCTCCCCCTCCCATTTTTCCCTCTCTCTTCTCTCCCCCCCTCCTCTCCCCTCTTTTCTCTCCACCTTTTCCCCTCTCTCTTCTTTCATCTCCTCCCCCCTCAAACCTTTTCTCTCCCCTCTCTCTCCTCTCTCTCTTTTAAATCTTTTCCTTTTCTCTTCCACTCCCCCTTCTCCCTCTCTCTCTCTCTCTCTCCTCGTACTCATAATTTCCATAAAATTTTTTCTTTTTGAATTTTTCTCTTTGGTTTTCCCACCCCATTAATAGTGCTGCTGCAATAGATTGAAATTGGATTTTAATTTTATTTAGTTTTTCTTTAAAACCGCAGTAACCTTTGACAAAAAAAACCTGAAAGGGATTGCAAAATAGAGGTTTAAAAGTGAATTTTGATTCCAAGAAAAGGGAAAAAGTGGGGAAAGGGAAAGATTTGTGGGACGCTCCTTGGGAAAAAAAAAGGAAAAAAAAAAAAGGGGGGCCCCAAAAGTGTCGTTAGGATCATTTTTGGAAAGTCATGTGGTTTTTTTTCCTTTGTTCTTTTTTGTTTTTTTTTTGTTTAGTTTTATTTTTCATTATCAAATTGGGTTTTTATTTTATTATCAAAAATCCTCAGAAATTGTTTTTGCTGATATTTGGGAAGAATTTAAAATTTTTATCATTAGGGCCCAATTGTATTATTACTCAAAAACGTTTTCCCTGAGATTTTTTGTCCCCGTGAGGTTCGGCGAATGAAAAAAACTCACTAAAAACAAAAAAAAAGTTTAGGGTTTTTTGGTACCGTTTTAGGCAAAGGGAAATTAAGAGATAACCCAGCCACTACAGGGGCCCTGGGGCGACAAAAAAGAATGAAGTTTTTTTTGGGACCTATGCCAAAAAATTTTAGACTAAAGATTTACAACAAAAATCCCTAAATGCCCCAAAATTGTAATTAAAAAGGGGATCAGGTGTACAAGACCCAATTTTTAAAAGGGGGGTTTTATATAAAAACAAAAAAAAAAAAAAAAGGAAAAAAAAAAAAAAAGACCAAGAAATTTTTTTTTTTTTTTTTTTAAAAAAATTTTTTTATTTTTATTTTAAAAACACTTATTAAACCTCACTTTTTTGCAATCCCTTTCAGGTTTTTTTTTGTCAGTTACGCGGCTTGAAAGCAATCTAAATCAATAAAAATCTCAAATTTTAAACTTTTTCAACACACATTCATGATGGGAGTGAAACCAAAAGAAAAAATTCGAAAAAAAGATATATGGGAAAATTTGATACAGAGAGAAAGAGGAGAGGAGAGAAGAGAGAGAGAGAAGAGAAGGAAGAGAGAGAGAGAGGAAGAGAGAGAAAGAGAAGAGAAAAAAAGAGAGGGGGAGAGAGAGAGAAGAAGAGAGAGAGAAGAGGGGAGAAGAGAGAGAGAGTAAGAGAGAGAGAGGAAAGAGAAGAGAAAAAGAGAGAGAGAGAAAAGAGAGAAAGAGAAGAGAGATTGAATTCATTCGAGCTCATCCAAAATTTAAACTATTTGTTTTGTTACTTACAAACAGCAAAAGAGCTGTAAAGACAAAAAAGCATTAACATTCTTTGCTTTTACAAACAAAAACTCAGTGAGTCGGCACTTATTAATGTCATCACTGGGTTTAAAAGAAAACTCAAGCACCGTAAAAAAAATTAAAAATTTTAAAATTTCCCTCACATAAACCCTTTTTTCATTAAACTTTTTTTTCCCGTGAGTATTAAAACAACAAAAACAACAACAAAAAGACGGTCATAAAAAAGCAAACCTATTTTTTTCCTATTTTGACAAGGAAACAATTTGCTGTCGACAATAAAGAAATTTTTTTCCCTGATTTATTTATTTTTTAAAATTTTTTTTT
>NW_028234439.1:18195711-18218211 GCF_977035675.1 Penaeus japonicus
ACACAACACAGGCACACAACCACTCACACACACACACACACACACATATACATATATATATATATAATATATATATATATAGTATATATAGTGAGTATCTATATATATATGCGTAGAGGGGAGGGAGAAAGAGTATATATAATATATATATATGATTATACTTTGCACATCTTACACAGATACAAATGACCTTTTGAGACGTTGATGAGACGTACAAGTCAGGTATTAATCAGAACCCGGGTGCTGAAGATGAGTGAAACGCAAAGAGCCCTTCCGGGATGTGGAGTGAACGCAAATAACACTTCGTGCTAAGGTCTCAACTCTGTTCGTCTTACGTATCATTTCTCATAATACCATCCCACGAGTTAAGAAAATATAGCACAAAGATAATAAGAACGATGGTTATCTAATAAGAGAGTGGTTTGTAGATGATGATTTACTTGTGTTTGTGTTGTGAGAGAGGAGAGATGAGAGGAAGAGGAGAGGAGAGAGAAGAAGGAGAGAGGTGATAAAGAGAGAGGATGGAGGGAGAGGAGCAGAAAGAGTAGTGGGGAAGGAAAGAGAGAGAGAGAGAGAGCACAGGCGATGCAGGCATAGGCAGGATATACAGGAACGAATGATGAAGTGATGTTTTTATTCTTTGTTTTGCAAAGGTGACAGGGATCAAATTTAGACGGTCACTACTAATTTCTCAAATTACGGTAAAAAAAAGAGCAACGTAAATAAAACAAAATAACAAATACAAATAATGAATAAATAAATGACAATGAAATGCAAAAAAAAACTACACCCCAAAGCAAAACTAATAGACGGATAAGATAAGTGATGGAAGTGACCGGAAAACAACTGATATTTTCTAACCGAGGTGTATAGCAATAACATCGAACCACGCACAAGGCGTACCTGGCTACGCATTTTGTACATAGCGTGAAAACACGCGCGCCGCACAAACTCACCCTCGAACGCTCGAATGGGAAACCGGTTTCAAAACGAGTGGGATTTTTCGCTCCAATGGGAGTTTCTTCGCGCTCTCTTCCTTGAACCCCTGACATCAATGAATTCTTGTGATCCTTTGGTCATTTTAAACTAATCAGGCAGAAAGTGTAAACATGACGGGCACAAAATGAGACAAGGAAGACAGACGGTATCATGCGAAACAGAATCTGTATCCACACGTGCGAGTAGAATTAAATGTGCACTCAGCTTATCCTGTAATAATAGCGAAGAAATCAAACTTCATCAAAGTAACTAGAAGAGGCTAATTAATGTCAACAAAGAAGAAAACAAAAAGGCCAAATGAAGAACTATCATGATTACCTTTCCGACGGCTTTACGTCTCATGGTTTTCCTCTCACGCCGAAACCCTATAACTACTGCATTCTTGGAAAAATGGACCTTCGAAGTGAAAACAGTCATAACATGTACAGTCCACTAAGACCATGATCACCCAGCCTTGATCTCCGGTCGTTACAAAGAGGATCGTGTATATACTTTTACTCATTATGTCGTTGCGATATTGTTATATAATTACACTAAGTAATCGACTTTTCTAATGGGCTATCGCAAAGAGACCCGTATAACTTTTAGATGAGATATGGTATGTATAGCAATGCATGCAGGTAAATGCACGACCTGAGGTGGGGGACACTTATTAGAGCTGCACATGTATCTAAAACGAGTTTTGTACATCAAATTCAGAACTATTAAATGTTTGCCCTTTAGCAATAATTTATATTCAAGAACGTTATGAATATCTCGTTGATCTTCGTGATATAATCTGTACTTTGCATATGCATTTGACTAGTGTGAAACGAGGAACCGTAATTTTAGTCTGAATGTGTTGGCCCATACATATATACACTTCATTACTTATATATGTAATATATATATATCTATATATAATATATCATTTATTTTATATATATATATACATATAATTATACATACATATACATATATATGTATATATTATAATATAATATTACTATATATGTTTTCTATATATATATATATATATATATAATATTTATATATATATATACATAAATATATATATATACATATTATATATATTTTATTTTATTTACTATATATATTATATATATATATATTATATATATAAATAAATAATGTATATATTATATGTATATATTTATATATATATTGTATATATATATATATATATATATTATATCTTATAGTTATATATATTATGTATATATATTATATATACGTATATCTATTAAACATATATAACATATATATATACATTATTATATATATATTTAATATATAAATTTGATATATATATTGTATGTATAATCTTATATATAATATATATATATAGTCAATATATATATATATATATAATATATATATATATTTTTTTTTTTTTTTTTTTTTTTTTTTTTTTTTTTTTTATTTTTTTTTTTTTATCTCTCTCTCTCTCTCTCCCCTCCTCGTATCTCTCTCTCTCTTAGAATAATACTCGTAAATAGATGATGGCATATGGAAATGAACAAAAAGTAAAAATCTAACAAACACACTGGACCCAGACACACACAAAAAACAAGTCACTCACTCATTTATTGCCATGTAAGTGTGATTGAAAATGGCAATCTCGCAAAAAAAGAGAGATAGAGAAAAGAAATTAATCTGGAATTAATGTGACAAAGACATAAATGGATCTCTAAACCATCATATTGGAAAGGGATTTGAAGTCATGCTAGATTTTCACTCTTAAATCAGTCTGCAGCTTTATAAATATATATATAAATGAACTCTTCTACATTTACATATCACAGAGTTGAGAGATTTTGTTTACTTTTACATTGCACTTTAGCTGCCCGAACAGTACTGGCATTGTCATCGGGAGTTGCAACTGGCGTATCTCGCTTTGACCATTTTCCTTATGGAAACGGAGGTGAATGGAGGATTAGCGCTGATTCCTTCTCGTTGAGTTTAGACAATTAAAATTATATACTGAGAAGTCGTTTATATGTATAATATATATATAGTATATAAGAGTATCGTAATTATATATATATATATTATATATCGTTCATTAAGTATATTTATATCATATAATAGAGATATATAATACAAGAATGTGTGATATCGTGTATATGTATATATACATAGTATATATATATATATAAGTAACTAGTTATATAAGTATATATATATATATACATAGATACATTGTAATTTATATTAATCAACATAATATATATATAATATATATTATAGTAATACGAATATATTATATATAACATATATAGTAATATATATATTATATATATATATAGTATATATATATATATACAGTATGTATGAGTATATAGTATATATAACGGTAGTATATATAACACATCGTATATAGAAGAGTAGTATATATGTATATATTCTTTATTATATAGTATACAGTATTATATATATATAATAGTCATATATATATATAATATATATAGTATATTATTATATAATATATATTGTCATATATAAGTATTTATATACAAATGTATGTTTAATGTATACATATATATATATCATAGTATATATAGTATATTATATTATTATATATATATATATAATGTTATGTATATTATATACATATATAGTATATATATGTTGGGTGTGTGTGTGTGTGTGTGTGGTGTGTATGTATATAGTATATATATATATATTATATATATTAAGATGATATATTACGTATATATAATATCTATATAGTAAATATACGTATAGAGTAATATTCATGATTAGGATGATTATATATAGTATAGTATATAGTAATATACAGCATACATATATATATATATTATAATTTTAGATATATTAATATATATAACAATATACGTATATAAGTATATATATATATAATGATATTTATATATATTTAGCGGTGTGAAGATGTGTGTGTGTTGATAGAAAACGATGAGTATATATGAATTATAGTAGTATATATAAGTATTATATATATATATAATACATATATATATATATTATATTTAATATATGATATATATATATATATATATATACAAAAAACACACACATACACAAACATATATATATTATATATTATATTTATATATATTTAATAATGGCGTATATATTATATATATATTATATACATATATATAAATTTATATATATATATGATATTATATATATATATATATATATTATATACATTTTATATGCTATATCTATATATATATATATATATATATATAAATATATATATATATACATATATATGTATATCTAAGTATAATATATACTTATATAAATATATTTATATATATTTATATATAGTATTGTATATAATATATAGAATAAACAAATTAAAATTCTAAATATATATATATGTAGTATATTATATATATATATATATATATCTATTTATTTTAATATATATATAAAATATATAATAAACAAATACAAAATGATATATTATATATATATATATATATACATATATATATAAATATAATACATATATAATATATATATATGCGACAGTCATATAATATTATATATATATATATAATAAATATTATATATGTTGACAGTGTATATATGCGTATATGACAATATATATTTATCAGTACAGTATACATGATTTATATATATATAAGATATATATATAGTCTATATAACACTGGTATAAAGATATATTTATATTATATTTGTTTTATTTATATAATTTATATATATTAATATATATATATACAGTATATATTTATATATATATATATATTATAGTATATATTTATACATATATATGTAATAGTATATATATACATATATAGTATAGTATATAGATAATTTCTATATATAGCATATATTATATATATATATATAATGCGTACATTTACAAATATTAGCGAGATATATTATATATAAGTGTATATATATAGACATTATATCTATATAGAGTATATAATAGAAACGAATACAGGACATGAAGATGCGATCAATAAGAGAATAGTATATCAAGTAATATAGAGTAATTTATTTATATATATGTATATATATATAGATATTATATACAATCGTATATATATATGATTATATATACGGATATATAGTAATAACAATAGTATAATATATAATCGTATCTCTATAAAGTTATAAATTTATTATAGATAGATAGATAATTTAAAAGACAGGACCTGATTTGTCTACTATGAATTTACTAATTAATTCCTCCTCGCTAGTGCCAAGCACAGGGATACTTGTCTGTAGAAGCACACCCCGTCGATCCACTGACTCCTGACTAAGCGTATAAGATGGGTCAAGCTTCCATGGTGGTTGTAAGGCATTTCTCATAATCTATCTCCACACACAAAAATAACACACACAACACATACACACACACAACACACAACACACACACACACAAATATATATATGATATATATATACGCATTTCCTAAATCATTACTTATATACCATATGATTTTGTAATGTCTTCATGTCACAAAGTCATTCGCTTGGCAAGACACCCGCCATTTTGTTTTTTGTAATTCAATCATTTGAGCCTTTGAGGGAAGGAGTGAAGATAATTGAAATAAAACTGTAAACTGGTATACACAGGAGTAAACCAGACTACACCCTACTTTGTCTGTTAATGTAGACGCTAAAATTCTCTGTCTTATGTCCCCTCTTGTCCCATCGAGGATACCTACTTATTGTTCTCTTTCCCCCCCCTCTCCCAGCCCATTCTTTATTGTCCTCTAGTTGTCTCCTTTCCCACTCGATTATAGTTCAAATAGCTCCTGCCTATAAGAGCACGACCTCTTATTGTCTTCGTTGTTCTTTTAATGATTCCCTTTCTTAGTCACCGTCCCATACCAAATGTCTATCTGCACTCATATTAATTGTGCTCTTTCACCAACTCAGATGACCGCGCCCTCAACCCTCGATTAATTTTCTAAGTGGCTGTCCATTTCTGTCCCCCCGTTCTCAGGCCCTGCCTCTTATTCTCGGAACAATTGATTTCCTCTTCACCTCGCCTTTCTTATTGTCTTCTTAATTAGTCCCCTCTCCCTCTCTTTACCTCTTATGGTCTCCTGTCCCATTCCCTCGGCACCTGTTCCCTCTTTATTGTCTCTTTCCCTCTCCCTGCCTCTTATTGTCTCTTTCCCTCTCCCTCCCGCCCTCTATGGTCTCTTTCCCTCTCCTCCCTTCTTTATTTGTCTCTTCTTTCCCACACCTCTCAGCACCTCGCCTCTTATTGTCTCTTTTCTCCTCTCCTTAATTCACCGCCACGTGCCTCTCCTTTATTGTCTCTTTCCCCCAGCTAAATCTTCCTTCCTCCCTCTTATTCTCAGCTTATCCCTCAATTTTTCGAGCATCCCTGGGCCATCAATTAAGTGTCTCTTGTTTCCCTCGTTCCTAAATTGATTAACCACCCTCTTAATCTGGCTTTTACCGCCTCATGCCATCGCACTCTTTTAATATGTCTCTTTCCCTCATGTATCGAGACCCTTCTTCCTTCATTATGTTGTTCTCTTTCCCCTCAATCAACCGTCCCCTTCTTTTTGTCTCTTTCCTTCAATATTACCACACCTCCATTCTATTCTCTTCTTATCCCTTCACTCACCTGAGCCATCTTATGGGTCTCTTTCCCTCCTCTATATGATGGCTATCCTCTCCATCTTATATTTGTCATTCTTTCCACGTCTCTAACTAAGTCCCTACCTTTTGCCATTCTCTGATTATTTGTCTATCTTCTCCCATTCTGCGAATTCGTAAAACGCTTGGCCATCTTATTATCTTCTCTCGGCTTTTCCCACTCTCTATTGTATACTCGAACCATCTTCTATTCTGATCTTTATTCGTAGGCGCCGCTTCCAATTTATTGATCTCTTTCTCTCCCTCATGATTCTGAGGTACCCCAGCTCCGCTTATTGTTAAAGATTTTCTTTTATAGTTATTTTTTGTTCCCCCTGTTTTTCCCATAGTTGAGCTTTTGTTCATTCTTTTGTAGTCTCCATTGATTGTTCTCGCAGCTCCCGCTCTAGGACGTTGATTCCCTCCCCTTTCTTGCGCCCTCATCCCGTCTACCCTCCCGGTATTTTTTCCCATTCACTATCTTCTCCTTCTATTTGCCCACCGCCCCGACCCCCCTCCCGTCCCTTACCACCTTTTCTGCACGCTTTCTCTGTCATGCCCTCTTCTCCTTCTTAATCTCGTAAAGATATGAATCTTTTCCCTCAATGTATGATACCCATGACCTCTTATTGTCGTTCTTTTTCGCTTTGTGTTTTTGGGACGAAATGCCTGCACTTTCTCGGTGAGGTCTGTGATGGCCGTCGCCTCTTAATTCTCTTTGTTATTCTTCCCTCTCTATCTCATTGCTTGGCTCCTGCCGTCGTATTTCTCTCTGTGGTTTGTTTTTTCCTTTTCTTAATTCCCCTCTCTTTATTGTCCGCCTAATCCTTCCCGTCCCTCGGTTATTGTCCTTATCCCCTCTACCCTCGCTCACCTCGTTATTGTTCTCTTTCTCCTGTCCCCTCTCCCTCCCTTCTAGGAAACTTATTGTCGTCTTTCCTCCCTCTTCGTCCTCTCCCTTTTATTGTCTCTTAGTTTTCACCCCCCATCGTTACATGAGCTCCCATGGTACCATCCAATCTTTATATCTCTCGTATTGACTTCCCTTTAGTCCCCTCCATAGGTTGTATCCTCTGCCCTCTTATTGTCTCATATGTTCCCCTCTTCGGTTGCCGTCTCCTCTATTCTCTTCTTGGGTCCCCTAAGGGGGCCCTCCCTCTAGTCTCTCTTTCTCCGTCGGGGTCGAATGCCGATGCGGTTCTTATTTCTCTCTTTCCCCTCATCCCTCCCTGCTCTTAATTCCGCTTTTTTCCCTTCTCCCAGCGTTTGCCTTGCTTATTGTCTCTTTCCCCTCTTGGAGAATAGTGCTTGGACCCTATTCGCCCTCATATTGTCTCTATTCCCCTCAAGCACGGTGCCATCCTCATGTTTAACTTCTCATTGTCTATTAGTCCCCATCTAGTTATCATTTCCCCTCGCCCTCTTATTCTTCCTTCATTTCCCTCTTGTTCGGACGTTCCTTTTCCCTTCAATAAGTAATTGTCTATTAAATTGCCCTCTGCCCTCCAATCAAAATTCTCCTTGATCTTGTCTATCTTTCCCGCTCGTTTGGCCGCCGGTGGTGTTGCCTCTTATTATCCATTCCTTTGATCACATTCATCTCCTGGCTCCCTCATTTATTCTCTCTTTCTTTCCTTCCCTTCCCGGCCGCTCCCTCTTATTCTCTCTTTTCCCTGCCTCCTCCTTCCCTTTTATTCTCTCTTTCCCCTCTCCCTCCCTCTATTCTCGTCTTCCCTCTCCCTTTTTCGTCCCCGATGAGATTGTCGATTTTTTTCCTGCTTGCCCCGGGACGGTGCCTTCTTCCTTCTATTGTCTGATTGTCCCTCATTTGTACCCCGTCTGTCCGTCTACTGCTTCTGCATCTTTGGGCTGATCCCTTATTATCTCTTCTTCCCCATCCCGCTTACTCTCGGGTGTAAGCTTTTCTGTTTAAAGGTATCTGTCAGGTCGGGGGATCTTCGTCCGTTCCTTTTACATGCTCGTCTTATCCCGATTCTCTTGATTCTTTCAGATCAGGGGGTGTAGGATTCACGCCCTGCTTAATTCTCGTCATTTTCTTCATCCCTTCCCTCATTATTTATCGCACGCGAATTCTTTTCCCCTCTCCGGTATACGACGATCGACCTCCTCTTATTGTCTATTTTTCCCTCAGATCAGTCGCCTCCCTCGTTGATTTCCCCTATTTACCTCATACTTTTTCTCTCTATCTCTTGCCATCTTCTGACTTCTCGCCGCCTCAATGGTTTACTCCCTTCAATCTTGGACCAATTCCCTCTCTGTATTTAATTCTCATCTCTTATTGTCCTGATTTTCCACGTCTCAGCATTGCGTAGGAACAGTTACCATTCAAGCCCTCTTTCATGTGTCTATTGTTGCCCTCGAAGTCTTATCCCTCCCTCGGTTAGTCATTGTCTGCGTTTTCCCTCCCGGCTTTTTCGTTCCTCAGGACATTTATCTGTATTCTCTCCTTTCCGTTCTTGATTAGTCTATTATTCCCAAATCCCTCAAGGTTATTGTGCCTCTTGTTCCCTCCCTCTTATTCCATGGTCTCTTGTGCTTTTTTCCCCTGTTGTTCTGCCTTCTTATAGTATTTCTCCTCCCTCTTCCTTATTCTCTCTTTCCTCGCTCCTCCCTCTTATTCTCTTCTCTCTTTTCCCTCGTCCCTCCCTCGTATTACTCTCTTTCCCCTCAGCTCTCGCCTCCCTCTGATTCTCGTCTTTTCTTCCCTCGTGTCCTGCCTCTTATCTCTCTTTCCCTCTCCTGCCGCTTATTCTTCTCTTGTCTTCCCTCATCTCCTCCCTCTTATTCTCTCTTTCCCTCTCCCTCCCTCTTATTGTCTATTTCCCATTCTCCCCTCCCTCTTATTCGTCCTATTTTCACTCGTTGTCGGTCCTCCCCTCTTATTGGCTCTTCCCTCTCGCGCTCGTCCTCGTTATTTCCTCTCTTTTCTCCCTGCTCCGATTTTCGGTCTCTCCTGCCTCTTATTTCGCTCTTTCCCATCTCCCCTCCCATCTTAATTCTCTCTCTTTCCTCATTCTCTATATTCCTACCTCTCCTTATCTCTCTTGGTCCTCGAAGTGGCGTCCCCTGCCTCTTATTCTCCTCTTTCCTCTTCCCACCCTCTGAGTCTCAATCATCTTATCCCCCTCTCGATTGTACCGAGTCCCTCTTTTATTCTCAGGTCTGTCTTTGGGTCCCGTCACGTCCCTCGCCATCTTTATTCTCCATTCCCCTCCCCTTCCCTCCTTAATTCTCTCTTCCACCGCGTCCATCCTCTTTATTCTCTGTCACTTTCCCTTCGGCCACCTGCACATCATTATTCGGGTTGGCACCGCCTTTCTCTTTTTTTTTTTTCACCTCTTGTTACCCTGCTGCGCGTTGCACTCTCTCTCTCCCATCCTTCATCCCTTGTCTTTCGCCGGTAACTCCCTCGCTCGACTTCAGCCCATCCCTCTTATTCTCTCTTTCTTAGTCACCTCTAGGTTCCTCCCTCTTATTTCTCTCTGGGTCTCTTTCTCCTCATCGGGCCTCGGTGTCGTGCCTCGTTATTCTCTTTCTCAGTTTCGCCTCGTGTTTATCCGTTTCCCCTTATTCTCGTCTCGTTTGGTCCCCGTCGTAGTCGCCCTCGGTCCCGTCTCACACAGTATCTATAGCTCCGTCCTTATTCTCTTTGTCCACATTCGTGGAATATGGCAGCCTCCCGGTCTTATTCTCCTTTTCGCTTATGCCCTCTCTTCCCCTTATTCTCTTAATGCTGGATCTATCTTAGGGTGCCCTCAGGGTCGGTCCATTTCCCTTAGCCTCTCTTAGTTCTCTCTTAAGTTTCTCGTCCGCGGATTCTACTCAGCCTCACCCGTCTTGACTCGCCTCTCTCCGAGTCGGTTTTTGGAGTGGTGTTAGTTTCATTTTGCGAGGTCGGCGTCTTATATGTGGGTCGGGTGTGAGATGACTCTGCCGCCGCACACATATTTTAAAAAAAAAAAATGCTGCTCGAAGCGAGATATAGCAGGGCCTGATGTGAAGGCGAGGGTATGCGGGTGTCTGATGGGGGTTATTGACGATGTTGTTTCCATTGATGGGGCGAAACGAGAGTGTAATTACGCGTAGTTCCTCCTGTAGGGTTTTGGCTTGGGCGGGCTTCCTACGCGAAACGGAAAAGGCGACGGCCTTACGAACGCTTCCAGCTTGACACCTCGGGAGTCGGAACGGCTGGTTTGTGTGGCTTTCCTGGGTCCGGGGGTGGCGCCAGGTGGCAGCCGCGCCCGAGGCCCGTCGGGGGCGGCCCAAGAAAGGGGGTCCTGTGGTGAGGGGGGGGAGGGGGGGGCTTTCCCGCTTATTGTGCGCCCTCCCAAGCCCCAGCGACGCATCTCCCTCCAGGGCGCCCACGTCGACTGTACACTCATCCTCCACAGGTGGCGCTGTCAATACAGTCTCTATAGTCGTGGTAGTGTCTCTGTAACGATACGGACACATGACGGGACGGGGGTGGGTGTGGGGGTGGGACCCAGGAACCGCGCGCAAACCATACACCCATATTACGACAGGCAGCGGACGCCGAGGCGAAATGATCATCACCCTCCTTGGGCTAGTGCACTCTGTTTATGTATTCCTTGTAAATATGATCAGTTATTGATGATTTTGATTTACATATTGCATGCTATTTTATTTTTATCAGTCTATCTTCCTGAATATATATATATATATATATATATATTTAGTATATAGTATATTATATATATTATTTATACTATAATATTATATATATATATATATATTTACATATATATATATATATATATATATATTATATAAATAATATAATATTTTACTATATATATCTATATATTTCATTTTTTTCAACCTACTATATTTTCATATTCATATAGCTATATAGTTCCCCTCGCATTTCATTTATCTATCTATCTATTCAGTCTATATAATATATATAAATTATATATGAGATATATATATTATATATAAGATATATATATATTATATATATATATTTCTATTGTATTTCATTTTTTCAAGTATCAATTTACACATTCATCTAGCTATCTATTTCATCTAGATCTATCTATTAATCTATGTCTATCTATCCACTCTATTTCTAGGTAACCTCAGAGAGCCACGTCAAGCACCAAAAGAGTCGCAGTGCAGTTCCCATGTAGCGCGTATACGATAGGTCTTCTCCCCCCCCCACCCCCACCCCCACCCCCACACCCACTAGCACCCGCAATAGGACTACAATGGAGAAGGAAAAGAAGGACAGACCGGAAGACATGAGTCTCGTAGGAAGAGGGCTAAGGTCTTCGACGTGGCTAAAACGTACCGACGGTCGTGACCCCTACTTCGCCCACAAAGAGCATGCGCACGTTGTTTTTGTGCTTGCAGACAAGGGCCATAGTCGCTCAGACAAAGGCTTCGCATAGAGTGAAAAAAATTATTTATCTGTTTTCTAATGAACCTGAATTGAGGATAGAATAGTGCTTGCAGTCAAAAGTTCTGCACAGACTGATTAGTTACTGAGAATAAAACATTGGATATATATTTTATCTTTCTCTAGGAGGGGGTAATATATATTTTTTTTCTCTCTCTATTATAATCTGTTGCGCAAACACACGTTTGCATTCATAATGGGTTTGTGTATGAAAATTTGAATCTAGTTATATTTCTACATATCTGTGTCTATAAATATGTATATAAATATGATAAAACGCAATAGTACGGCCCCACACCAGACACACTCACATTACAACACACACACACACATATTATAGATATATATAATATATAATATATATTTATATATATATATAGTGTAGATATAGATTTATTATATTATGTAGATGTGTGTGTGATGTGTATGATATGTTTTTGTATATGTTTATGTTTTTTTGTATGATGTATATGTAGATGTATTGGTATAGTATGTATGTGTCTATGTATATAGGATATGTATATTGTATATGTAGATGTATAGGTATAATGTCTAATAGGTATTATGTATGATGTATGTGAATTATATATATCTAATATATATATATAGATATCATATATTTTTATATTTATATATGTTTATATTTATGGCTTTAATATAACCTGAGATATATAATATGTATAGTATGTATATGTATATATATATGTATATAATTTCATATACATATATATGTTTATAATATATGTATTTACGATATATAAATATCATATGTTATATATTTATGCTATATTTATGTATATATATAAGTATATGTATATGTATTTGTATATAATATATGTATATTATGTATATAATCTATATATGTATATATAGTGTTTATGTTTATAATATTATGTGTATATGTATTGTATATGTATATTATTATATGTGAAGATATATATATGTATAATACATATATGTATTATGTATATATGTATTTGATG
The DNA here is from genome assembly GCF_977035675.1 of Penaeus japonicus. NCBI lineage: Eukaryota > Metazoa > Arthropoda > Malacostraca > Decapoda > Penaeidae > Penaeus > Penaeus japonicus. The sequence goes on from NW_028234439.1 coordinate 18,208,759, forward strand.
TATATGTATTTGTTTATGTAATGTATATGTATATGTTTATGTATATTGTATATGTATATGAGTATATGTATATGTATTATGGAATTTGGATAAATATATTATATATATATTAATAATATGTGGGTAGTAATTAGTTTCTCCGGAATCTTCGGCGCAGTGTCGAGTTGAGGCTTACAAAGCGACGCAGGACACAAAGGCATCCGGCTAGTTTCCAGTAGCACGCAGGGGACACACTTAGAATGGAGCTGGTCAATGATGTACAAGGACTTCGTAATTGTAACGTGAACGAGGAGAAATAACAGGATATAATATATGAAGAGAGAAAGAGAGAAATGGGGTAGGGAGATAGGATTATAAGTCAATGTTGTGAGAGGGGCAGAGAAGAGAAAGAACTTAGGAGGAGAAAAATTTTAAGAGAAAGATATAAAGAGAGAACGAAACATGGGGGAAAAAACTATGAACCAAGTTCATCCAGGTATTTCCTTTGAGCTCCGTCTGAACTACGAATATCGTTAGAAATCAAAATAAACACGTTTTTATAAACAAAAAGGAGATAGGATAAATAGGAACAATGGAGAAATGATGACTGAGTACCTATAACTGAAAGATAACATGTGACAGAGCGAAACGGCGGAAAATGCAAAGACGGAAGGAGACGGAGATAAAAAAAAAACAAAAGACACACAAAATAAACAAAAGAAAAAACAAAAAAAAAATAGAAATGGATCAAGAGAATCCAGCATTTGATCTAGTAACCACAAAAGAAAGAGAAGGAAAATAAAAAAAAAAATACACAAACAAACAACGAATGGAGAATGAAAATCGTGAAACAATTGAAGAAGGTACTCAAACATAACATTTATATACGAGAGATATATAAAAGAAAAGAAGAGAAAAAAAATAAAAGAAAAATAAAAAAAAAATATAAAAAAAAAAAAAAAAAAAAAAAAAAGAATAAAAAAAAAAAAAAAAAAAAAAGAAAAAAAGAAAAATACTAAACTAAAATCAATCCAAAAGCATTAGCAAAAAGACTAGAAAGGGGACCAGAAAACAACAAGGGAAAAAAAAAAAATAACAAAAAAAAAAAACAAATAAGAAAAAAAAACAGAAAAAGAGTACGTGAGAAAACCGAGCCAGAGAAGCAAGTCCTGTGAGAACAAGTGCGCGGGCCAATCGCCGAGGACAGGCAAAAAGAGAGGCGTGGGAAGAGTGAAGAAACGTGAAGAAGGAAGAGGAATAGAGAGAAGTGGGGGGGGGGGAGGAGAGAGGGGTGGAGTAAAATTAGTGGGGGGAGGTGATGGATAGATTGGAAGGGAGAAGATATGAGAGAGGCGGGGAGGGAGAGAGGATATGAGAGAATCAACAAGAGGAAGAGCAGGGGGAGGATGACGGAGAGAGAGGGCAGAGAGGAGAGGAGAATGAGAAAAGGAAAGAAAAAAGAAGGGAAAAGATATAGAGTACAGGGAAGGATAAGACAAGAAAAAGTAAAGAAGAAACGATAAGAATGAAAAAAGAATAGAAAGAAAAGAAAAAAAAAGGAAAAAGAAAGGAGAAAGAAAGAATGAGAGCAAAAACGTAAAACGTAGAGAAGAGAAGAAATGAGGGTGAGAAAGAGGAAAGAGAAAAGAGAAAGAGAGAGAAGAGAGAGAGGAAAGAGGAGAGCCGAAGAGAAGAGAAAAAGGAGAAAGAAAGAAAGAAAAACAGGACGACTGGAAATGATCGAAAGAGGACGAGATTAAGACGGGGGGCAGAGCTGTGGAGTAAAAAAGAGTAGGTAAAGAGTAAGAGAGGAAAGAGGAAAGCAGAAAGGTAAGGTCCCAAGGAGAAAGAGAGAGAGAGAAGAAAAAGAAAAACAAAATGAAGAAGAGAGACGGCGCGCACGCCCCCGCAACCAAAAAGCAGAGTACTCAAGCGAGGGGCCCATCGAAATAGCCCGACATGGGAACGGCAAAGGAGCAGCGCTCAATAGCTCCAACATTCAAAACTGACAAATTGCTCTTTGCAAAGACCATTTCGCCCCCCCCCCCCCCCCCCCCCCCCCCCCCCCCCCCCCCCCCCCCCCCCCCCCCCCCCCCCCCCCCCCCCCCCTCCCCCCCCCCCCCCCCACGCCTCCCCTCACCCCCTCCCTCATCTTTTAACAGCTGGTTCTCGACGAGAGCGAACCATCAGTCATCCGAAAAAAAGGCTCAAGGAATAACTTGGGAACGAGGACGACTTCTCACTTGAGCTTCAAAACATTCCATTTTCGGTCACCAAAATTGCAAGGGTGAAAGGGTTTTTAAGTTAATAGTTAAAGGGTGCAGGGGTGTAGAGGGGCGGAGGTAGGGGAACCTAGAACCATGGGCAGGAGGGTAGAGGAGGGTATCGAAGGCGGGGAGGGAGATGACGGACTCAGTGTAGAGGTGGGACGGGGGGGGGAGGGAAGCAGAGAGGGAAAAGGAGGATGGGAGGGGGGGTGGGAAATCCAGGGGGAGTCAGATGAGGGTTAGTTTTAGACAGTACCACCAAATGTAGTAGAAGTACCACCATCATCCTTGCTTATAAAGTGCCTGAGGATGACCTTTATGCCTATCCTCCTCCTCCTCCCCCTTCTTAAAGTCCTCTTTATCCTCTTCAAGAATCAGGCCTTTCAATTCGGATTCAAAAGGAAGAAAGAATACAAAATGCTTCACTCACTCACTCACTCAACTAACTCACCAACACACTCCTCTGCTATTCACTCCATCAATCTGTGTGTCTGTGTCTACTTTTTTTCCCATCTCCTCCCATATACAACAAAAATGCCAAGTATGTCATCTGTACCTTACTTACCCGAGTGTTTACAGAGTTTAGCAGTCAAGGCCAAAACGTTCGCGCTTTTTATGTCCTTTCCCCCTTTTTTTTTGCTCCTCGTCTTTACGCAACTGCCCCAGTACCTTGGCCAAGTTTAACGTACCTGAAAGACAGAAATAAAAACAAATTAGCATCTTACTACAGAAAGAAGGGGGGAGGAAGGTGTTACAACTTGTTGAGAATATCAATAACGTATTCAATTCTACAATAGCACGGAAAATGAAGAAAATGTCGCACATGTACATACATACAAACACACGCACACACAACCCCTTCCCATCACACACACACACAAAACCCCTTTTCTATCACATACAAGCACACACACACACACACACACACACACACACACACACACACACACACACACAAACCCTCCCCAGCACACACACACACACAAAACCCCTTTTCTATCACATACAAGCACACAAACACACCCTCCCCCTATCCCCCCATACCCTCCTCCAACCCTCCCCTACCCCCCAGTCCCTCTACAATCCACCATCCAAGAAACCTTCCAAAAAAAACCTGGAATAAACACTACACGCAGAGCCAGGCCCAGCTTTGCCCGTTAATACTCCCGGCGCGTCAGGCTCCACCGGCAAAACCTGATAGGAGGAATGACCTTCAGAGTTTCAATGAATTCCGTATCAAAATGCAAGAGAGGAGGGAAGGGGGAAGGGTGAAGGGAGGGAGGGGGAGGAGAAGGGAGAAAGGGGTGAAGGGAGAGGGAAGGGAGAGGTGGGGGTGGAGGGGGAGGAGAAGGGAGGGGTGGAGGAAGGGGAAGAAAAGGAGGGGGGATGAAGGTGAAGAAAGGGAAGGAGGGAGAGAGGGGGGGGGGGGGGAAAAAAAAAACAAAACAGGGGGGGGAAAAAGAGAGAGATGAATGAGGGAACAGAGAGGAGAGTGAGGAGAGAGAGAGAGGAGAGAGAGAAGAAACAATTTACAAGGAGCATGAGAGAGAGAGAGAGAGAGAGAGAGAGAGAGAGAGAGAGAGTGAATGAGAGAGAGCGAGAAAGAGAGAGAGTGAATGAGAGAGAGCGAGAGAGCGAGAGCGAGAGAGAGAGAGAGAGAGAGAGAATGAGAGAGAGAGAAAGAGAGAGAGAGAGAGAAAGAGAGAGAGAAAAAAAGAGAGAGAGAGAGAGAGAGAGAGAGAGAAAGAGAGAGAGAAAGAGAGAGAGAAAGGAGAGCAGTGGAGAGGAACGTCAAAGACCACATGCTATACAAATATATTTTTCCTCACCGATCCCAAGGAAATAGAAAAGCGAGGGATGGGAGAGCAGAGGAGAAATACAAGTAATAATAAAATGATAATGATGACTTTGCTAAAACGACCTTCATTCCTTTCGCCTTGCTAGCGAGAGAGGCTAGTTATTACGACCAACAGACCCCTGCAAGCGTTAAAGTCTCCCTGTGTCAAGGCAGTGCCCTCTCTCCTCTCGCTCTCTCTCTCTCTCAATCTTTCTATCTCTTTCTATTTATCTTTTTTATTAATCTCCCTTTTTTTCTCTGCCCTTTTCTTCACAATTCTCTTCCTCTTCTTTCCTTTCTTCTTTCTTCCTTTCTCTCCCCCTCTCCCTCTCTTTCTCTCCCCTCCTTTCTTTCTCTGCTCTCTCCGTCTCCACTCGTCTCTCTCCCCCACTCCCATCTCTTTTCTCTCCCCCCTTCATCTTCCTCTCCCCCCCTCTCTCCCTCCCTCCCCCCTCTCTCTTACTCTTTCCACTCTTACTCTCTCCCTCTCTCTCTCTTTCTCTTTTCCCCTTTCTCTCCCTCTCCCTCTCTTACTCTTCCCCCCCACTCTCTCTCTTTCTCTTTCCCCCTTTCTCTCCTTCTCCCTCTCTCTTTCCCCCTTTTTCCCTCCCTCTCTTTCTCTCTGCATTCCGTAAAGACGACAATAAGGCAAGACATTCCAGACCTGCATCCCAGATACCTATTTGTTTACACGAGTCCCACCACCAAATCTGTTTATCTATTAGACTATCATGATCATCGAGGCCACTTGTCTCACGTAGGTAGGCCTAACGCTATCTGTAAAGGGCCACCGATACGGAGCATCACGGCCGATTAAGAGCGAAAGATATTTATCTATCTGTTTTGATTGCACTGATTTTGTAATACGATTTGTAAATAACTAATCAAGGCTAATAATAAAGGTCTTTCGTAAATGGCAATGAAGTCCTAAAAAAAGAAAAAAAAAAGCGGAGATCAAACACAGCTGGGAGATATACACAAATAGGAAGACAAAGCTTCCACGCCAAGATCGCATTAGCATCGATAGACAATTCCCCCGAAGCTAGAGACTTGACACGCCATTAAAAAAAAAGAGAAAAAAAATGAAGGCGGTACCACGCACATCCTGCTAGTATTCGCACACGTACTAGACTTTTTCAGTGAGATAAAAAAAAGAAAACGCACACAGGTGGAAATAAAACGCAACCACCATCACATACACACAAAAAAAGGAAGAAGAAGAAGAAGAAGAAGAAGAAGAAGAAGAAAAAGCAGAAGAAGAAAACACAAACATAACAAAAAATAAATCACAAAAATACACTCACCTCTATTTGCTGATATCAGTTACGCACACAAGGTCATGCATTAAGGTCAGATATACCGGTAAATCATATCTAATCACACAAGAGCAATCATATCGACGCACAAGACTAGAAGTGGCTCAACCTCGAAAGAAAAAATAATCCATCGGACAGAACCAACTATCAATTATCTAAAATAAATAATAATCTCAATTCTGCAAATTCAACCAAAAATGTAAGAGATCCAGTCAAGTATAACAAACAATAAAAACTAGTATACTCTCTCTCTCTCTCTCTCTCTTTTTCTCTCTCCCTCAAGACAAAGTAATAGTAGTGGTAATAATGGTGATAATAAAAAAAATAAATAATAATTACAATTATTATCATCATTAATAAAATATTAATCATAATCATAACAACAACAATAATAACATCATTCATAATAACAATAACAAAATAATACCAATATAAAAAACGATAATGATAATAACACAAACAATAATAACAATGATATCAAAAACAACAATAGCAACAACAAATAGATGAATAATAATGAATAATTCGTTCACGTATTTAAAGGCAACGCGTAGTTAAGTCTTCGACGAAAATGTATCTCTTTACCTGTCATATCTCTTCGGTCAATGGCGAATTAATGTGACCTTCGATGAGGAAGGTGAAGAAGAAGGAGGAGGAGGAAGAAGAGGAGGTGAAGAAGGAGGAGGAGGAAGAGGAGGAGGAAGAAGAGGAGGAAGAAGAGGAGGAAGAAGAGGAAGAAGAAGAGGAGGAAGAAGAAGAGGAGGAAGAAGAGGAGGAGGAAAAAGAAGTAGAAAATGAAGTAAAAGAAGTAGGAGAAGAATAAGAATAAGAAATAAGAAGAAGAAGTGGAAGTAAAAGGAGTAGTAGGAGAAGAGAAAGCAGAAGAAAAGGGAGGAAGTAGAATTAGTAGAAGAGGAAGTAGAAGAAGTAGATAATAAACAGAGTTCATTACGACAAATGTATAGAACTACAGAAATGCATAAAACACATCTCGTGTTATGGAAACTATTCAGGCTCATTTATACACTTTTACAAAGAAGCAGATGAAGAAGTAGTAGCAGAAGAAGTAGAAGTAGAAGAAAAAGAAGAACTAGAAGAAGTAGTAGAAGTAGATGATAAAGTAGATGAAGAAGTGCGAGAAGAAAAAGAAAAAAAGGATAAGAAAAAGATGTATCAAAAGAGAAAAGGCGAATCTACTCAGAAGAGAGGAAGAAAGGAAGGAGAAAGAGGAGTAGAAGAAGAAGAAGAAAGATAGAGGAGAAGAAGCAAAGAGAGAAGACGGGAGGAGTGTTAGAGAGGATATGGGGGAGAAGGAGAGAGAGGAGGGAAGGGAGAGAAGTAGAAAAAGGGAACGCTAGAGAGAGAACAATAAGAGTAAAAACAAGTAAAAAACGAACACAATACCATTAAGAAAAAAAAAAACACCAAAAAATCAACAACAGCTCCCGGTCATTAAAGCCACACAAGACTAACAATCTAACAAAAACTCTCGTTAGGCAAAATTTCCGGCTCGTAAAGGGCTAACAAAGCCTCTATCAACTTCTCACAAGAGGAGGGACAGGCAATAACAAAGGCGAGAGAATCGTTCCTTTCACCTCTCGGTCTCCCCCGCCCCGTCCCCCTATATCCCTACCATGCCCTCTTCTCCCCTTTCCTTTCACCCTCCTACCCCAACCACCATGTCTTCCCTCTCCCCTTCCATACCCTCCTCTCCCCCCATCTCCCTCCCACCATACCATACCCCCACCATTCTCCATCTACTTCGAGCTGGAAAAAAGAAACTGGACAAGCAAACAAAACACGGATAACTTCTTATGCACGCACACACGCACGCACGCTTACACAAACACACACAGACACACACAAACAATAGTTACACCACCATAAACAAACAACAAATAAAATCCAGCACCGTAAACAAGCGCACAAAAACCCAGATACCCGTACAATCATGCAGTGAGTACACTTGTGCCAAAGAACACAGTTCATCGAGGCAAACGCATTTGCCCCACGGAAACAGGCCACGCACTCACATTCACCAATAAACAAACAAACAAACAAACACACTAACACAGTTCATCGAGGCAAACGCATTTACCCCACGGAAACAGGCCACGCACTCACATTCACCAACAAACAAACAAACAAACACACGAGAGCAAAGAAAAGTTCCTCGAAGGTTCAAACGCATTTAACAACGGGGGAGGAGGAAAACAGGCCACGCACTCACACTCACACACACAAACAAACACAAACACACTAATCATTTCCCTAAATTACATCATCAAGGCGTTCATAAATATTGATTATTCCTCGGTCCAAATGAGCTGTTGCCTATCAGGCGAGAGCGGTGCCACGTGCTTCTCTTTTCTTCACCAGTTGGCATCAACGCTTACCCACAGTAGAGCTTATAAAAAAATAGGCATAACAGTTAAGGGGGAAATGATGCAATGGGAGAGAAAGGGTTGGAGGAGGGGGGAGGAGGGAGGAGGGAGGAGGGAGGAGGGAGGAGGAAGGAGGAGGAAGGAGGAGGGAGGAGGAGGGAGGAGGAGGGAGAGGAGGAAGAGAAAGAAAAAGGGGGAGGGGGAGGAGAAAGAGAAGAGGAGGAATAGGAGGAGGAGAAAGAGAAGAGGAGGAGTAGGAGGAGGCCTCGTAAGAGAAATAGGAGAGTAGGAGGAAAGAGAAAGCAAGAGAGGAGAAGGAGGAGGAGAAACTCTCCGCTCCTTCCACGCTTCGGCTCCTCTCCCGGCGTTCTAACGTCTTGCGTGCTCCCTCTCCTCGTCGTCGACGGCTGTCTTCGCCCCGCCGTGCGTCTTCTCTCGCTCCGAGAACTCTGCGAAGGAGAGATGAACAGAAGCAAAGTAATGCATGTTGTGTTAGTGTGTATGCGTGTGTGTTTTAGAGCAATCGCGAAAAAAGAGCCAACCGCTATTCATAGCCGGAGTACCCAAGGTCGAGGAGAACCAGAGGCTGAAGGGCCGTGACACAGTTTAAGTGTTGCCAGCCACCGTCTGGTCGTAACACGAGCTCGATTTTCCCCTTCTCTCGCTCTCTCGCACTCTTTCGCTCTCGCGCTCTCTCTCTCCCGCTCGACGAACGCAATCCCCGGATGGCTCGGCTACGACTCGGGTGAAGTAAAAGCAAGATTCTTTTTGCATGGGTTATGTCTCGTCCCCCCCCCCCAACACACAAACACACACTCACCAAATAACATGTACAATTCAACCAACCAAAGGAATAAAGATTCAGTCTCACTAATCAATCGCTTTTTGAAGGAGAGAGAGAAAAAAAAAACAAAAAAAACATCCAAGACTAAACAAGGACGCCTGCTTGCAACCTGCAACTCACAAACGGCATTCATCTTTCCAAACATCCGCTGGCCCACACTCGCCACGGAGGGGAGTCCCGTTAATGAAGATATCCTAGCGCATAATTAGCGTTCGACAGGCGGCGCTCAACAAACCTCTCTGTAACTCGGTTGTTATAATGGAAGAAGAGGAAGCATGTTGATGTTGTTGAAGAATGCGGTTGTAGTGGTAGTAATAGTTTTAGTGGTGGCAGCAAAAGGAATAGTAGTAGTAAGTAATAGTAATAGTAGTAGTAAGTAGTAAGTAATAGTAATAGTAATAGTAGTAGTAAGTAGTAAGTAATAGTAGTAGTAAGTAGTAGTTAGTAGTAGTAAGTAGTAAGTAGTAGTAGTGGTGGTAGCAGTAGTAGCAGTATTAACAAAAAGAGCAATCACCAACACGGATATATCCTGTGAACGTCGCAAACCCTAAGAAAATTTAGCCATTCAGTCTCAACGCAAGTAGACTTGATACCTTGCAATGCAATACACTGCAACCCTGTCAAGGACGAACGTGGCCGGTCATGTGCACTGACGAAAAGCGTCGAGAGGAGACATTAACAAAAAGAAAAGGTAGTTCAAACACGGACTCATTCTTGTGTAGCACGTGTATCGCAAGGGAGCATAAATAGCACGTGTATCGCGAGGGAGCGTAAATAGCACGTGTAGAGCGAGGGAGCGTAAATAGCACGTGTAGAGCGAGGGAGC
>NW_028234439.1:18223211-18230711 GCF_977035675.1 Penaeus japonicus
ATATATATATATATATATATATATATATATATATATATATATATAAATATATATATATATATATATATATATACACACACACGCAACACATACATATACATATACATACACATATATACACAGAATCCAAATACCCCCCCCCCCCCATCCCTTCCTCTCCCTCGCACGATCAGCTGATCGCAAGTGAACCGGTCACTTTCAAGAGGGCAGACACGATGGCGCTGTGCTGTCGGCTGCTGCTATCACATTTTTTCCTTTTCAAAATTTTTTTTTACCAACCAGAAGTCAACGTCCTTAGAGGTGATAACCTACCAGGAAGACCCATCAATGTGAACTTATTTTCCTTTTCTCTAATTGTCTTCATAAATGGAATTGCTAAATCTGATTGATCAAAATAAATGTCTACTTATTGATTCAAATAAACGTCTAATTATTGATGTAAATAAACGTCTAATCATTGATGTAAATAAACGTCTAATCATTGATGTAAATAAACGTCTAATTATTGATGTAAATAAACGTCAAATTATTTATTCAAATAAACGTTTAATTATTGATTCAAATAAACGTAAGTGACTAAACTATATTTTTCTGATGAAGACCTTTTTAGTATTACGGAAAGGGGTGGGGTAGGGGGGTGAAAATCATTATATTAACTGGTCAGTTCTCTCTCTTTAAATGGGAGAGGGTGGCTAACGATGTTACAGCTAATACAAGGCAATATAAAAAAAAATAAAGCAAAATAAAAAATAAACAAAGAAAAGACAGAAAAAAATAGAAAGCGAAAACAAAAGAAGAAGAAAACAGACATTCAAAAACAAAATGAACAAAACAAAGAACGACCAAGAAGAAGAAGAAGAAGAAGAAGAAGAAGAAGAAGAAGAAGAAAAGAAGAAGAAGAAGAAGAAGAAGAAGAAGAAGAAGAAGAAGAAGAAGAAGAAGAAGAAGAAGAAGAAGAAGAAAAGAAGAAGAAGAAGAAGAAGAAGAAGAAGAAGAAGAAGAAGAAGAAGAAGAAAAAAAAAACGACAAAAAAGCCTGCCAATCCGAGCCCTGCGCCAAACTGCGGCCAACTGGCAAGGGGGCGATCGGAAAGCAACTTGCCATTGCATCGTTAGCAACAGCTCGCCACGCCTGCCAAACACGAGACCAAAAAGATTGCCAAAGACTGCCCAGAGATAGATCACTAATTGACCCAATCAATTCCCTAATCACTCCATCCTACCCTCCACCCACCCACCCATAAGAAGCTCACTAAAAGCCAATTTGAGAGAGAGAGAGAGGGGAAGAAAAGGGGAGAGAGAGGAAGAAAAGGGGAGAGGAGAGAGAGAAAGAAAGAAAGGGGAGAGGAGAGAGAGAAAGAAAGGAGAGAGGAGAGAGAGAAAGAAAGGAGAGAGGAGAGAGAGAAAGAAAGAAAGGAGAGAGGAGAGAGAGAGAGAAAGAAAGGAGAGAGGAGAGAGAGAGAGAAAGAAAGGAGAGAGGAGAGAGAGAGAGAAAGAAAGGAGAGAGGAGAGAGAGAGAGAAAGAAAGGAGAGAGGAGAGAGAGAGAGAAAGAAAGGAGAGAGGAGAGAGAGAAAGAAAGGAGAGAGGAGAGAGAGAGAAAGACAGAAGGAGAGAGGAAAGAGAAAGACAGAAGGAGAGAGGAAAGAGAAAGGGAGAAGGAGAGAGGAAAGAGAAAGAGAGAAGGAGAGAGAAAGAGAAAGAGAAAGAGAGAAGGAGAAAGAAGAGAGAGAGGAGAAAGATTGGAGTTCTTCTGTATTCCGTTCCAATCAACTCGGATTCAGCGATTCTCTCAATTTGCAATGTTGTGATGAAACTTTTGCTACGATTGCGTCATCAATCCAGGGAAGGAGATGACCAGTTAACTAAGGACTAGAGGGTAATGGACGTCAGCTGATTGGGGAAGATGAGCATGTGTAAAGACTGAATAAAATTCATATAAAAACTTTAATAAAATGTGACACGCACACCACACACACGTATGCACGTATGTATATAAATAAATAGTGTGTTAGTGTGTGTATGTGTATGTGTATGTGTGTGTGTGTGTGTGTGTGTGTGTGTGTGTGTGTGTGTGTGTGTGTGTGTGTGTGTGTGTGTGTGTGTGTGTGTGTGTGTGTGCGCGCGCGCGCGCGTGTTCATGCGTGCATAGGGTACGCGTCTATATATATATCTACGTGCCAATAACCACTATCCCTTCACTCTTGTAAAAGACACCCTCTCTCTCCCCACGGCTATTTCAAGCAACCATCCATCCATTTAACCTAACTACCTAATAAAATAAAATAAAAACTTTACGTACCATTTAAAAAACAACAACAAAAAAACAGATGCATAACGACTGTTATTTGATAAAACTAAAATAAAATGTATAAATAAAATCAAGATACGAAAAGGAGGGAGATGGCAAGGAAGAAGGGGACGTAGAAGACGAAGTCGAAGAGAAGAGAAGAGATGATGATGATGATGATGAATAAGGTGATGAAAAAGAAGAAAAAAATTAATATAATAACACGGGTGTGCTATCTCTTTAGTAAGATGAAAGAATGGCCGCCGTGTTTGATATCCATGTAAACAAGGTTATATCACTTTATCTGTGCCTGTGTTTTGATGAAAAAAAAAGAAAAAAAAAATGAAAACAACACGTCGAAAAGTCATGACGCACTTTCATGAACGTATCAATAATAGTAGAAATAGTAATTGCAGTGGTAGTAGTAATCATTATCAATAGTAGTAATAGCACTAGTAATTAGAATCAGTAACATTAACATAACCACAGGAATCCGGAAAGAAAAAATGGTAGTCCAAAACCCAATATTTTTTTCATTGCAGCTGATCACAGAAAACGGAGACGACCTTTCACCACATAGCCTCAAAGAGACAAGAACCAAACATACATGATGCAATGAGAACCTCTCCCCCCCACCCCACCCCACCCCACCCCTAAGGCAACACAGGATGCTTGCTGGTCATCCCGATATCGGATACCATAAGCCGATATACAAGAGGAAATGTGATCCCTCAATGGTCGCCTAAAAGGAAGGAAACTTGTAATCGTATTCACAAAAGGAAAGGTAGTTAAGAGGAGAAAGAAATAATGAAAAAAAAAGGGAGAGAGAGACTGAAGAGAGGAGAGAAAAGGGTGTATATATATATATATATATACACACAAGATGGCGAGGAAATGGCAGCAGGCAGAACTCTCACGCAAAGATCAGCAAAAGTGGAAGATTGTCGTCCTCTCAACATCCAGCCATCCAATCAGAGTCTAGCAAACCGCACTCCTTCTAGTTCTCCTTCTTCTCCTTCTCCTTATTTTCGGCTTCTTCCTCCTCCCTCCTCCTCCTTTTCCACCCTTTTCTTCCTCTTCGATCTCTTTTCTCTTTCGTTTTCTCTCCCTCTCGGATATAGAGATAAATTAATTACTTTTGAAGATTCTCTCTCTCTCTCTCTCTCGCTCTCCCCCCCCCCCCTCTATCTCTCTCTCTCTCTCTCTCTCTCTCTCTCTCTCTCTCTCTCTCTCTCTCTCTCTCTCTCTCTCTCTCTCTCTCTCTCTCTCTATCTCCCTCTCTCTCTTTCTCCCCCCTCCCTCCCCCCCTCTCTCTCTTTCTCCCCCCCTCCTCCCCTCTCTCTCTCTCTTCCCCCCCCCCCTCTCCCTCTCCTAGTAACAGACAACAGTCAATAATATTCATGTTATCGCAAGTACTCCACCTCACGATTAAAGGTCCGAGTACATGGCCACCGCCGCGTCACGTGAACACAAGATTCTATAATCGGCAGAGGAGATTAGTTCATCAAACTAATTAAAGTCGATGCACTTTCTTATTTTTGGTACGACACGATATCTTTTGATTATGTTAATCCGGATGATCATTATGTAAAATCAATCACATAGGGAGGGAGGGAGAGAGGGGGAGAGGGAGGGAGAGAGGGGGAGAGGGGGAGAGGGAGAGAGAGGGAGGGAGAGGGAAAGAGGGGGAGAGAAATGAGAAATCAAAGAGAAGGAAAAGAAAAAGAAAGAATGAAAAGAGGAAAAACAAAAAGAAGAGAAAGAAAAGAGAAAAAGGAAAGAGCGAGAACGAAAAAAAGAAAAGAATAAGAGGCCAACAGAGGAGAGCGAGTGATGAGAAGGACATCAACCAGGGAGCGAGATATGCATAGTGGGGGGAAAACCACGCGCCCTTATATAGCCTGTGGGCGACCGAAGCGGGGGGGTGGGGGGTGGGGAAGCAATGGTAGACCCAAATCAGCCTTCCCTCAAGCAGTCTACACCTGCTACTTCAGAGTCCCATCCTTCATCGACTCAAGTACCAGTCCTCGAATTAACTCACAAAACACATGTATTTGCAGGAGATATCCGCCCCTCCCCCCACCTGAATTGGGCGTGGCATAGGCAACAGACCACGCAAAAACTACAATACTAACGACCATTTTTAGGATACATACTCCTACTGTATTCCCCAATTTATAAGACCAATTTTCAAGACCAAAATACACAAAAAATTAAAGAAAAGAAAGAAAAAAAAAAGAAAAAAACGCCGACGACCCAACATAGGTCATCCAAGTGCGGGGAAAAAAACATTGAAATACACAACCACGCACGCCCCCATTCATAAGAAACATATGGACACTCTAAGAAGAATGAACAGTGCCAAGTAGAGCAAGTTGACACATCAAGCAGGCTGCAATTAGCACGAATTATTGCGAATCTTCCCATCGGCTTCGACACACGGAAGAAAAGCGCATAATCGTTTGTTTGTCTGTTTTACAAATAGAGGAAGGAGGGGAGGGAGGAAGAGAACGCTAGGGGAGGGTAGAGAAGAATAGAAAGAGGGGGTAGAAGGAGAAAATAAAAGGAGGGAAAAATAGAGAGGGGTGATAAAAGAGAAGAGGGTTAATTAAAAAGAGAAAGCGATGGGGAGAGAGAGGGAGAGAGACAACACGGTCTAGTAACTGTGGGCAGACTCCCAAGGTCCTCTGCCATCCCTAGTGACGGCATGCAACAAACTGCGGATAATTATACCACACACACACACACACACAACACACACACACACACACACACACACAACACACACACAACACAACACACACACACACACACAGTGCATGTATGTATGCATGTATATATGTATGTATGTATGTATGTATTTATGTATGTACGTATGTGTATGTATGTGTATGTATATAGATATATACATATATATATCGGCACATTGCATATCTTATATATGTATATATATGTATATGTATATATATATATATATATTGTAATATTATACATGTATTGTAATTTATATATATATATATATATATATATATATATATATATATATATATATATATATATATAAAGGTGAGAGAGAAAAATCCGCATCATCTCACTAGTAAATAGACAAAAAATATATATATAACATTCAAAAAACAAGAAATCATGAGATCTGCGAAGCGCAATAAAAATTAATGTTTATTCAACAGCATCGCATCCAACTCGAAGGTCGAACCCGCTGCTTGTGAATAAGAGGAGGAAGAGAAGGAGGAGAGGGAAAGAGGAGGAAGAGGGAAGGAAAGAGGAAGAGGGGAAGGGAAGGAAAGAGGAAGAGGGGAAGGGAAGGAAAGAGGAAGAGGGGAGGATGCTGGAGAGGAATGGGAGAAGGGAGAAGAGGCGGAGGAGGAATGGGAAGAGTAAAGAAGGGAGAAGAGAGGAGGGCAGAGAAACAGGAAGAGGAAGTAGAAAGAGGATCAGGGGCAAGATAACTCCATGAACAAAATAAAAATGACAACAACGATGAATTGGGAAAACAGTGTGAGCCAAGACGAGACTAAAAAAAACAAAAACAAAGATATAAAAACAGAGGAAGAAGAACCAGGCCAGCAAAAACACCTCAAACTCACATAATATCTTATATACAGATAAAAAAAAAAAAAAAAAAAGTTACTATCAAGCAACACATAAGCCCAAAAACCGATCGCCTGAGCAGAGGGGACAACATCTCGTAGATGAATAATACATTATCTAATCGGCTGCCGTCACCTTGGGTAGATTGTCTACAAGGACACCGTCAGGGTGCGTTATCTCAAGCACAAGCATACTCAAGCTTACCCAAACACACGCACTCACAGAGAGAGAAGGGGGGGGGGAGAGGAAAGGAGAGAAGGAGAGAAAGAGTGATAAGGAAGGAGGGATGGAGGGAGGGAGGGAGGGAGAGGGAGAGGGAGAGGGAGAGGGAGAGGGAGAGGGAGAGGGAGAGGGAGAGGGAGAGGGAGAGGGAGAGGGAGAGGGAGAGGGAGAGAGAGAGAGAGAGAGAGAGAGAGAGAGAGAGAGAGAGAGAGAGAGAGAGAGAGAGAGAGAGAGAGAGAGAGAGAGAGAGAGAGAGAGAAAGGGAGAGGGAGAGAAAGGGAGAGTGAGAGAGAGGCAGAGGGAGAAGGTGAGAGAGGCAGAGGGAGAAGGTGAGAGAGGTAGAGGTAGGGGGAGAGGGAGAAAAAGAGAGTCTTCATATTCAAACCAACTATCTCTATAAGCGTAAGAGAACAAAACATTTAATTTAGTACAGCCCCCCCCCCCACACTACCCATTTCACAGAGAGTATCTTAAGTCAATCAAATGCAACCCAGGTTAATCTAACGGGCAGACATCTCATTAAGACATTCGCTCCATTATCAATTAAGAAAGCAATTAAAATCACTTGCAGTCACCATTTAAAGACTCGTATGCTTCCAAGTATTCGTTTATTTATCTATTTATTACATGTCAATCTTACATGAAAGATGTCAAAATTATTTTGTTAAAGAAAATATTTGATTTTAAAACGGGGTTATCTCCCTTATTTCAGCCATCTTAACACGTCACTTCTTAAGCATTAACATTCTAAAATAAAATAATTTCATCCTTGATATCAACTAGAAACGTGTACCGGCACATTGCATACCTTAATTAGGGTAACACTTTTCAATCAAAAAAAGTATCCATCTTATAATCATATGCAAGAACCAACCGCCTTCATGAACTCCTCTTTTATTTATCTATTTTCAATAAGAGTGGAATTGGAAAGCAGAAAATCTATAGGGGGACATTTTCCCCTTTAGATGATGTACCCATTGACCTTTTACTCCATAGTACTCGAGCTTTATTTAGGCTTAAAAATGCGAATTAATGCAATGCCAGCCGTGATTCGCACTAACAGGCAAAATGAGGTGGTCAGAGTTGGGCAAAACGAAGTGCAACCTCCCCCCCTTTTTTTTTTAATTCTGTGCACTCCAAAAAAAAAGTTATGTCAACTATTTATTTTCGTTCGGATCGCCTGTCGGACGATTTATGACATTCATTCCTTTAAATCTCATATAATCATAAAGTTCTCCGCTTAAATTCCCAAGTATATTTTCATGATTAAGTTAAATACCATGCACTTCTGATTTATAAAAGGCAGATTTCCTTTTACGTGCGCAACTAAAAATCGAAGTCGAGTCTAAGGAATCGGACGAAAGTGGTGTGATGTGTACAGT
>NW_028234439.1:18255711-18268211 GCF_977035675.1 Penaeus japonicus
ACCAGCAGATCCCCGGCACGCCTCTCCCAGGCCCAGCGCAGCCCCACCCCCCACCGCAGGCTCCCTTATAATGCCCTTGGGGGTAATTCTGTGTTGAAGGGCAGAGCTTTTCATTCTAATTTATGTGAAAAGCTCTCGATACTGTATCCTGTGTCTTATTTATTGTCATGTTCTCTCTCAGTGTACCAAACCAGTGTGCCATTATGTGTTTTGAGGGTCACCTGGATGAATGATGGCTCTGACTAGGGTCGGTGGGTGATCCATTCCAGCAGGAGAATGAACACAGGATGAAATCTTGAAAGTATTCAGTGAAGTAATTTTTTAATTTGGTAGAGAGGCACTTGCCTTATTATTAATCTGCAATAAACTGCAAGAGGAAAATATTCTTTTGTCTCTCACTTTCAAAAAGTTAGACTCGGCATGAGTCTGAGATAAGGTAGGGTTTTTGTTGCAGTGATCTGGAAGTTAGTTTGCTTGTGGACTAAAAAGAAAAATCTCAAAAAAAAGTTTTATTTGGTTTGAATATATAGAGAATATTATATTGAGTTGATAGTTATCAAAATTATTAAAGATAGTTTATTTCTTTTATTTTATTTTATATTGGCTCCTAGAGTCCATGGTACCGGTGTGTTTCGGTAATTGATGATCATTTGCCTTTGAAAAAGCTAATGAGTAATTAGAAAGTATCTATCTTGAAAGTCAGCTGAGTTTCCATGCTTTTGTAGTGGATTTTTTCTCAAAATTGTGTAAGGTGGTTTTTCACTGTTGTATTAGCTTACTAAAATGATGGTTTGACTTCAGTGCAGTGCATTCATGTCCAAGATTGATCTGCTGTGGCATTATAGGTGTGTGTTTTCAGCATTGTAGATGTTACAATGGTAGCATAGCGATATCATGTTTTTAAGAGGATCCTCTTGGCGTAGTGCATGGACTCTGATTCGGAAATTTTTCAAATTTTAGCCACACTCGAAAGGCATCATGTGGTGATGGGTATGGAGTCATGGTTCATGTTGGAAGGAAGCCTAAGGAAGTTTGATTCTTGGTTAGTTCCATCGCAGTTAGAAAGGGAGAATAGAAGTGCTAAGTATCCCTCCCACCCCACTCTCACCCTTGACAGTGTCTATCCACCATTTGGTAGGGAGTTTGTTTAGTGTGTGGTTTTGTGTCTGTAACAGGCTTGCTGCAGCTTGCGTAACTCGCGTGTAGTGGAGGTTTTCCAGTATTGGGTGTTTAGAGTGGGAAACTTAAGTGCATTCATATGCATTAAGTTCTATGACTTGTATTGTTAGTGTAAACAAATCACCTTATGCAAACAGTGAAAGTGAGAGCAAGGAAAAAAATAAGAGTGCAAATCTCAAAAAACAAGCCTCAGATGTTATATATATTGTTATGTAGATTTGTTATTATTATTCTTTTTTTCTTTTTTTTTGTCCACATTGCATTTTAAGAGGTGAAAATAGAGTAAGTGCAAGAATGAAACTCTGCCGTGAAATTTGTATTGGTGTGAAACTAGTAAATCCAAATTGCTTAACAATAGTTCTCCCATCTGGGTGAAATGCACCAAATAAGAAGAAAGGTATCATCCTGTTCAGAACAAGAAGAGATTGGCCGGGCGATAATAAGGAAAAACCAAAAAAAATTACCTAAAAAAAAAGTGTTGTGTATATATATCATTAACATAATTCTTCTTCATATATACAGTAAATCTTAGCCAGAGAGAAATTGGTCGTTTGCTAACATGGATTGTTATCTTTTTGCTGCTCAATATGTAAGTGCATGACTGTAAAGTAAGTACATGTTTTTAAAATAGTACTCTGCTGTGTAAGGAAGGGTGAAGAAGGAAACAGGCTGTGGCCAAGTGAATTGTTACCCATAAACCCTTGTGTAGAGGATATGCCCCTTTTTGCCTTTCATTTTATTTATTTCATTGTGTTTTGATGAACATTCTTGCAATGTTTATGTGGCCCCCCCCAGGGTGGTCATGAGGAAGCAAACTTTGGCTAATCATGTCTTCAACTACTGTGTCAAAAATATGGTAAAAGAAAGTTTTACATTGTTCATGACCTTCCAGAGATATGCTAAGTGAAGTTTATATATTGAATTTTTTTATTATTATTATTATTATTATTATTATTGTGATTATTATTATTATTGATATTATTATTAATATTACTATAACTACTACTATTTTTATCATTGCTATTAGTAGAATAATTATTATAACCATATCTCAAAGTGGTTAAAGAACCCTGGCATTAACCCGAGTTTGCTCACAATTTAAACTATAATATCTACCTCAGGATAATCATTGTACATCCCTTACCTCAAGACTTGTCTCACATCGGCTCAGGAGGGCTAAGTGCATAGATGAGGCACGGTGGGTCAACAGCTCGATACCACGGCATTGTTATAGTGTTAATATACTCCTATGTGTTTGTGTGTTGTTGAAATGCTGCCCCCAGTGTCGCACATCCATCGTGAATGGAAGCCAGAGTTGGTTGTGGATGCGGTCGTTGTTACCTCTTGCTCAGGATTACGTTTTGAACAACTCAGGTATGTCTTGTTCATGATATTTGCAATTCTCCAGTGTAATTTAGCTCAGGATTTTATCAATTAAGTCAAAATATGTACAAATGACAGGTTACAAACATGGTTATCAATTGCGTATCTCAGGAATCTTACTTAGTACAATATCAAACGGATTCATCAAGTGTGATGGAAGTTGGCGTGCCTTGGCAACTCTGAGGTTGTTTTTAAATACAATTTTGCCAAATAGTGATACCTCAGTGCTGTCAGTGCCGCAAACTTCACCTAATACTTATCAAAGAAGGTCCTCGTGAGTTGTGATCGTAGGTGTATAATATAGCACGCTCACTGGGGACTGGCAGGTGATGACGTTGCAGGAGTAGACATTATTTTGCCAATGACCTATTTACGTTGTTACTTTTTGGTACCCTTGTTTAATGTGTGCATTACGTCGCCATTGGTATCGATGCATTATATTATTATTAATATTACAATTATATTTTCCAGCTAAGGATGTTGTTTTACATTTTGAAAAATCTGATATATCATAAACATAGTAAGGTAGTATCTAAGATAATCACATATGTTGATTGTTTCTCTTGATTTGAAGAAGAAAAAAGAAAAGAAGGTAAAAAAATAATTTTTTGGATTAATGCATCTTAAAATGGAGACCTTTTTAGCTTCTAAAAAGGTCAATTTTGCTCCTTTATTTGTTATTACTGTTATGTGTATGCAGTGCCTTTTGAGTTAAGGCATGGTGCAGTACATACATGAAGACTCAGGTACATGCCACAGCAACAAGGTACAAATATTAAAAAGAAGTGTTTCTACATTCAGCATTCAAGAGCTACAAGGGCATGATATTTTCATATCTCAGGAAAAATAATTTTAAGGGTAAGAGCTCTTTATAATGTTTTCATTTCCTTTCCATCCTCGTGTGATGGAGGTTCAGTAAACATGAGACTGTTGTCAGCAAAGTCCAATTTTTTGGAGTTTGTTGCCTTATGTATGGTTTCACTTTTTATCATTGATTTTTTCATTTTCCATGTTTTCATGCCTTGGCAAACATTTGTGTTACCAAAGCAGCTATCAATGATTTTCTGTTCATCCTTTTATCTTGTCACTTGACCAGATATTGGAAGACATCCTTAATCTGTTGAACTTCTGCAGATGTTACTATTTGACATTTTTTTGTCTTTACATTATTCTAGGCTTTATGCAGAAGTTTTGGCTCAATTTCTGATGTTTCATTACGGGTAATTTTTGTGTTTGTTTATTTTATTGTGAACTTTATTGATGCCAGCTGTCTTGAGAGTAAGTGCATTATATTGTGAATTTGTGTAGTTATATGTTCTTTACTGCGCATGTTTGAATTTAGTGTGAATGAACTTGTTCTTGATAATGTCTAGATTATAGAATGACAGGACGTGGCAGTTTTCTCAGTTCCGCATTTGTAAAAGCAAGATTTTGTTGCAACATGTTCTTGTACCAACAACGTCTTCCTGTTCCTACCATGCACATAATGATTATGTTCCAATATTACCTGTTCATACAATTTACTGTTGTGATGCCAATTTCAATTCCTAACTGATATGATTCCAATTCATATGAAATGCAATATCACAGTTACAAGGTTTTCAAATAGTGCACCTTGCAAGAAACAAGTGCATGATAATGTACACAGTCTAATGTAATTTTAATCTATGTACTTCAGATGCATGAATTTATTATATGATTATTATTAAGTTCACTGTTTTACTTTTATTTAGGTTTATGTTCAGATTCTATAAATTACGTAGAGTATCTAACTAAATGTCTCTAAGTTCACTTGCCAAGATTCTTTGTATTGTTTGTGGTATTAAGTTATTTTAGGAAATTCTTCCTTTTAACACATGAGTATCTGTGAAAACATTATATCATTTGCAATACCTTTTTTTTAATTATCATTAAATTATAGAACTGAGCTGCTCAACTACAATATCAATCTTAAGTAATGTATTTCTCACTGATGAATATCAAACATTTGACTGTTACTTGCCAGTTGTGACTTTCAACGAGTGTTTTTCCACAGAGCTTAGGTTTTCAAGGAATTTAAGCTCTGTGCTAAATCCATTTCTTGTCCCATTGGTCTTTTGCAGATGGTAGTAAAAACATATAAAATGTGTGCAATCACTTCATTCATAAATCTGTCTATAACTATTTGAAACTGATATTTGCAGAACTCATATGTGTATAGTACTAATATGACATGAAATCTCTCCCCTCAGAGAAAAGGAAAAAAAGTAATGGTTGAATTTTGTAGAATGATTTTTTTTTTTTCTTTTTTTTTTTGCAAATGTAATAAGATGCATGTGTTGCTGAATGCCATGGAAAGGGAAAGTAGATGTTATTATGAGGTATTCCCAATGAAGATCTATTGCTGTGCTTCAGAGAAATGTTGTCCATAAGATAAATGTATGGAGTGTTGACATCTATCAGCATTGGCGTCAGATTACATGTCTCCTTAGATGCACGAAAGTCATGAGCACTCAGTTGGCAAAGTGCGTTTACACCCTCATAATACTGTACATAGCTACATAATATGGTTAATGTTGGCAGATTTTAGGAGTGTATAGAAAATTCTCAAGTCAAGTTGGTGTGTATGTGTTATGGTTAAGCTGTATTTTATACTCTTCACCAGTCTATATCATGCTTATGAAAAATAATTTTTAAAGATATTCCTTGATGTAATTTTTTGATAGCACGGGTATATTACTTGTATGCAATAGATTCTGATGCAGGTGTGTTCATGAGAATGGTATTATTGATACCATTTTAGTTACCTCAATTGTTTCTTTTGTTGTACTCTGATTGTGATGACATACTTTTTTATTTTATTTGGTTCATTTTATTATTATTATTATTATGATTATTAAAAGCACATTAAAGTATAGATATTGAAATGTATCAATATAGGCTTTTGTAAGACATTTTAGGTCTACATGTTTAGGAAGCCTCTGATTTGAAAAGCTGCCAAACTCTACGGATTACAGAGATTTTGAACTTGGCTTTTATATAACTGTTGTTAGAAGAGAAACATTAGAAATTGGAACCAGTGGTTCGGATAATGACAAAGAAAAAGATTTGCTATGTTTGTACCCAGTAAGGAGGAAGAGGAAGTATCTCTTTGCTTTTATTTCAATATGCTTTAACTTTTTACCAACAGTTGTGGGTAATTTAATATAAATGACCTATGGCTTTGCTGGTAACTAGTATATGATAAAGTGAGAAGCAAATTCTCCAGGAAATTTGTTTTTCGAAATTTAAGAGCCCTGTAATCCAAAGTGTCAAAAGAATCTTTTGACGATCATTTTCGGCTAGATGTTCCAATGTTCCATAAGACTTTATTTTTGCAAATTCCCTTCCCTAATTAGTGTTACGAAGGTTATGTCAGGATGTATGGAAAGTGATAAATCCTTTTGCCCTTTTTCAGTTGAATAAGCTAATGATATGCATTTAATGATTAATGAGATTGGTAAAAAAGAACTATGAATTGGTCGCATATGCATTTTATGAATCCGCTGTTCTATGTGATTGTCTATTCATGGTACAATTTATATGCATTTTTTTGACTTGTGGCGCATGATCTGAAACAACGAATAATGGACAGTCAATCCCATACATTAGTGGAACCAAGGATTTTATTTGTCCAGATGTATTTGTCACTTTGCACATATCCTGGCAAACCTTAGGAGAGAAACTTAAGTAGCTGGAAATTGGCACTAGCTTGTAGTTTTGCTAAAAGAATTTTGTTTGTTTTTGTTTAAATTTGTTTTTTTTTTGCTTTATGGGTTTTCTGAAATTTGACTTAATGCTTGAAGCTTTGTAGGAAACTCCCCGGAGAGTAGTTTTCCAAGACTGATTCTGAATAGAGAGATGATTTTAAAAGATTAATTGGTACGAGAATTAAAAAGCTAATCATCATTGCAAAGAAATTTCTGACTAAATAATTGGTAGTAAGTGTCTTCTTGATGATTCTAAATGTGGACAGTACTCTCAAATAGTGGCATAGACCCATCTGTAAGAAATCATGCAAAAAAAAAAGAAGAAGAAAAAAAGAAGAAAACTTGTACTGATTATTTAACAGCAAATGAAACTCAAACCAGAATCATTATCAACGGAAGATTAGCTCCTCTCAGATAGGAAATTACTAAGAGTAATATTAAAGGAAGAAGAAAATCAAGCCAAGGTGAAGTATATTCAGATTTATAGATATATATTATATATATACACGAAAAAGTGAAGAGTGTTGATACTCTTATTGATAATTTCCGGTGAGTTGGTAGACAAATTTACAATTTTTTTTTTCCCCAGTGATGCTATATTGTTTTGAAATTATATTCAGAGTGGAAGTTTATTTCTTATGTTAACTAAGTATCATATTTACTTTGTCTTATATTTTTCATAGATAAATAAATATTCAACCTATGAAATGGTGTTTCTCTTCTGAACTTTACTATTCCTTTTTTGGTGGAGAGATAAAAAGAATGTTTTTTTTTTTCTTTCGGTTGTCTTTTTTTTTTTTCAAGATAAAACTAAAATCAAACAAACCACACTTTTATCGGATAAAGTAAACCTTTTTAGTAAATTTGAAAACCCAATTAAAGAAAGTTTATATAGATTGAAGAACCAGATTTATATATTTATTTATAATCATTACAAAAGAGAGGAAATAATTATCCACATTAAAGAAGCCATTGTCAAGTAATCAAGTAAAGGATTTTATTTAAGCTTGTGGTATATGTTTACAATCCATATTTACACTCATGACTATAATTTGTAAAATACACTATTGTGAAAGGAAAAACTCATAAAGTCAAATGCCTTGTCATAAGTTCTTGAACAGAGTTTAATTCTATAGTAAAAGTTAACGTGCTTTACAATACACCCAAACAGTTTTGATTTTATAGATTTGAAAGCTGGATAAAGATGTTGTAGGCATAAGGCATACAGGTACTGTATGCCCTATGCCTATATATATATATGTATATATATATATATATATATATATATATATATATATATATATATATACATATATATATATATACATATATATATATATACATATATATATATATATATATATATATATATATATATATATATATGTATGTATATATATATATATATATATATATATATATATATATACATGTTTATATATACAAAATTTTGTGTATAGTGGGTTTCTCTGCCATTTATCAACACGGTAGAGTGTTTTGCAAGTCATATATATATATATATATATATATATATATATATATATATATATATATATATATATATATATATATATATATATATATATACATACAATATAGCTATTATAACTTTTTTAAATATATGACACAAAGTACTTATAATTTGTTTCAGTATTCGCAAGTTCAATAACTTTACTTAATCACTAGAGGCCCTTTAGTTCCGGCCTAAAGCCCATGTTTTAAAATAATTAAACATTCAAAAGTAAGCGAAATTATTGTGAGATAATTAGTTATACTTTCTCATACATATAACGGTGGATGAAATATTACCTATATTACTGCTTACGCAGGAAGGTTTTATAAGTTTAGAAAGTGACATATATGAGTATATCGGAGGCAAAAGAAGATATCAGATAGCTGATGTTTCACATATGCCTTAATATATTTTGATTCCAATGACCCACTGATTTGCTCTCTACTTCGCTGAACTTTCAAGACAATTTATCCATTAATACACTGAAATTTCTCTTTTGGATTATCGCTAAAAATGCCATTAATATTTCGCCATCAGACACACTAAAGAAAACTCTTCTCTTCTCTTGACATCCCGTGCAGATGAATAAATTAACTGACTAACCTCATTTCGTAAATCCCAAACAAACTGATGCCATATGAGTTAGAGCAGTGTTCTTCAAACCATTTCAATCGTGACCCAGCATATTTTTTTATGCCTTATCCCCACAACTCAACCGAACGTCTTTTGTTTTCCAGTCAGTTGTTAACAGTAGCCTATAAATACGGCGTGGAAAACGTTTTTTTTTAATTTCTTTATCTTCTATACTCGTGCAAACATTTGATACGTAGAATATTTGCCCAGAAATCCCTGTGAAGAACCCATCAAAGAGATCATCGATTTTTTTTTCTTCAAAATAGTTTCGGAAGTAATATTCCAACAAAGGAGAGAAAAGCCCTCGCTAGACTGCGCTAATTGGAGGTGGATCGCCCAACGGTCATAACGACAGGCATCTCGCATGCAACAATTGACTTCAAAGTCAAAGAACTAGCACGACTTCAAAGTCTAATCAAGAAGACGAAACTTTAAGATATTAAAGACGTTCTCGAGGCTCCTTCATCGTCTCAATCAACATCCAAGTCCAATTATTAAGACTAAACTTTCAATCTTAAACATATTCTCGAAGTTTCTTCAATCGCCTCGGAGTGATTCCAATGGACTAACCTCTCGAGAGAATACCCGTTTGAGTCTCAGAGGGCCGTTGTAAAGGCATATCGAAATCGAGTTTTGACAGGAGTCTCGAACACCTCATTAGGTGAGTTGAAGATTATTTTTTAATCCTGTGGAATTAAGGAGAAAAGTTTTTTTTTTTTCATTCTTTAAGAACTATACTTTTTAATCTATAATGTGTGATCAGGATAAAGCTGTGGTAGGATAGTATTTAATATTTCCCTTTATGAAAGATAAGAAAAAGGAAAAGAAAGAGAGATAAGGACTGATGAGAAAAAGAAAAGGATTGGAGAGAGAGAAGCGGTGTAAATGTACAATATGTACTCATATATGTACACACACACACACACACATACACACACATACACACACACACACATACACGCACACACACACACACACATACATACATACATACATACATACATACATACATACATACACACACACACACACACACACACACGCGCGCGCGCGCGCACACACACACACACATACACACACACGCGCGCGCGCGCATCTAACTATCCATCTATCTATATCTATCTATCTATCTATCTACCTATCCTTTTCTCTCTCTCTCTCTATCTATCTCCCTCTCTCTCTCTCGCCCTTTCTCTCTCTTTATATATATATATATATATATATATATATATATATATATATATATATATATATATATATATATTCATGATCAGTCTGTATATATGTCCACTGCAGGTCACCCAGCTATCTTAATTTCCTCTATAACTCATTTCATATACTTCATCCTATGTGTGTGTGTGCGTGTGTGTCTTTGTGTGTATGTGTGTGTGTGTATGTGTGTGTGTGTGTGTATGTGTGTGTGTGTTTGTGTGTGTGTGTGTGTGTGTATGTGTGTGTGTGTTTGTGTGTGTGTGTGTGTGTGTGTATGTGTGTGTGTGTGTGTGTGTGTGTGTGTGTGTGTGTGTGTGTGTGTGTGTGTGTATGTGTGTTAACGTTTACAGATACTGTTTGGACTAATGACATTAATGATGGTAATGGTAATAGTGATAATAATCAAGATAATGATAATGGCACATATTCTTATAGTGACTGTATAGTCATGAGGGTAAAAAAACAAAACAAAAACGAAGCTGCGTATTATTAATATCTAAAGGATAACATTTTTAAATTCTGAATCTTGCTAAACATGATCAAAAGAAAGTTCTTCAAAGTTGTTAAAGTGATGTCATTTAAGAGCAGTCTTACTTCTCTTACTTCTGGTTCTCTTTATTCTTTAGAGAAGAAGAATGAGAAGAGGAAGAAGAAGACGAAGAAGAAAACTTTAGTGATATGTTAGTAAGGAATTTTGTTTATGTTAATGGTTGTTTACTGTGCAGGGGATGTATTTATTTCGTTACTATTATTATTGTTATTATGTTAATGGTAATGGTGATAATGAAATCGTGATGATGATTGTAATGGTGCTGATATTGATAATGATAATGATAATAATTGTAATAACTACAATGATCATAATAATGACAATAATGATAGTAATACTATCATCATCACCATCACCACCACCACCACCACCACCACCATCATCATCATCATCATTATCATTATCATTATCATTATCATCATCATCATCATTATCCTCCTCCTCCTCCTCATCATCATCCTCTTCCTCCTCCTCCTCCTATACTTCTCATCGTCATCATCACCATCATCATCAACACGTCACAGTCACCATCAATCCTATTTCTTTTCACCCTCGCAGAACACAAAGGTACAGACGCTAACGAAGAAAAAAACAGCATCAACAGCTTTCGAAAAGTGCAGTTTTCACATTTTCAAAATTTCATATTTTCCACATCAAGAGCAGAAATTTCAAAGATGAAGCAGCATTTCTTCAAGAACACGCGCATGTTAGCTCATGAACAGACCACTTCTCATGGGATTTCCTCAAAACTTTTGAAAGGAAAGGATAAACATTGATTAATTAAAAACATGGCCACATTTTTGTTTTCCTCGAGTATATTACAGGATGTGTTTGGGTAATGCCACAGACTATGAATAATTAAAACTATGCGAGAATAAGCGTTTAAGAATAAATCGGAGAAGAAGGAAAATTTACGAATATGGATTATCATGTAAGAGATGTGACATCTTTGCTTATTGAAATACACAATAAGCTTAATGATCGAAGCTAATCTGCAATTAAATAATATGATAATACACATCGCATTCTTATGCTATAAAACAATCATAGCAACGCTTATAATAGAACAGTATATATCATTATGACATGATATAATCGTAGAACCAACAACCCTTACACCTTTGACAATTGCATTAGGGAGGAGCTCTTTAAAAAGTCATATAATATTAACCCACTGCATAAGGAAACTATCTAGTCACGACTTAATAACTCTGATTAAGTGTTGTAAAACCTGTTAAACACCTACTTATTCATAAAGTATATTTGCTTAGACATTTACATATTTACCAGGAGGAAATTAGTAATGTCCGAAGACTCACTCAAGGAGACGATTGTATTATCGCGGCAGTAAGGGAGTGCAAGGATAAAGGGAGTTCACTATGACAAATGTAGAAAATGTATTAATGAAAATGAATGATTCCACATGCATTTACCTTTTGTTATTATATCCTCATCAGAGAGAGAGAGAGAGAGAGAGAGAGAGAGAGAGAGAGAGAGAGAGAGAGAGAGAGAGAGAGAGAGAGAGAGAGAGAGAGAGAGAGAGAGAGAGAGAGAGAGAGAGAGAGAGAGAGAGAGAGAGAGAGAGAGAGAGAGAGAGAGAGAGAGAGCGAGAGCGAGCCTGATTATAGAAACAACTTGAAAAAGTGACATTTAAGTGTCAAGAGATATCGATAACAATAAGCAGACGCCCACTGACCAAAATCTCAAGCTCTGTAGTGAAAATCGCGCGATAGACTCGAATAAATACTTAGATTACGGCAATAGACTCATAATGCTTACGTCTTACTCGGCAGTTTGATTAACAATAATATCAGTGATGATGATAATGATGAAAAAATACGACAATGATAATGATCATGAAATATTTCTCCTGTAACTACTATTATTAATGATAGTAATAATAATGATGATGACAATGATAATAATGATAATCATAGCAACAACAATAATAATAACAATAGTCATAGTAATGAAAAGATAAGAATAATAATGATAAAAAAACAGCAGTAATGATAAAGATAAAAATGAAAAATAACAACAACGATAAGGATAAAAATGAGAGAGAAAAAAAACAACAACAATAGTAAGGATAATAATGAGAGAAAAAAACAACAACAATGAGGACAAAAATGAGAGAAAAACAATAAGGATAAAAATGAGAAAAGATCCTTCATGCTTGTCAGATTGCAAAGCATTACGGCTCGTATTCCCACACCATCATCTCTTTTGACCAGAAATTCCCTGCATCAAAACGCCTCCATTGCTCCCGTTTTCTGACACGATAATTCATCACTCGTTTTCT
>NW_028234439.1:18285711-18288211 GCF_977035675.1 Penaeus japonicus
AAGAGTGGAATTATATGTAAGAAGAAGATAGGGGGGAGGGGAGAAGGGTGGAGGAGGTTGCTGAGGGGGGGGGGGGAGAAGAAGAGGAAAAAAGGAAAAAAAAAACAAAAAAAAACGGAGGTAGGGCGTATGAGAAATAGTAAGAAAAATAAGGGGAAAGAAAAATGAGGAGAAGAAGAGAATGAGGAAAAATGAGAGGAAATATTGATGGTTGGAAGAATGAGGAGAAGAAGAAGACGGGAATAGGAGGTAACGATGAGGAAGAGGAGGAGAGGTAAAGGTGAATAAACAATTAGTATATATGAAGAGAATGAGAGAATGAGGAGATGTAGATAATTAGGAAGAAATGAGAAAGGAATTGAAGAAGAAAAAAGGAAATGGAAGAAAGGAATGAGTGAAATAAAAGAGATGATGAAAATGAGGAATATCAGAGAAGCGGGGCAAATTAAAAGCAGAAATGAATTGGTAAAAAATAGAAAAAAATAGAAAGGAAAATTAATAGAAATAGACGAAAAAATAGGAAAGAAATTGAGGAAGAATATGTTTGGTAGGAATGTGATAAAAAGAAATAGAAAATGGGAGAAAGGAGGATAAACTACAGATTAATAAAATACGAACAAAAAGTAGCAGACGAAGGGAATGAAAAAAGAGAAGAAAAATAGTGGAGGAAAGAAAATAAAGAGAACAATGAGGACAAATTAGGTGAAAAAGAGGAAGTGGGAAAACAAAACAATATAAAACAAAACGAAACAAAGACAAAAGCAAAAAGAAAAAAAAGAAAGAAAAAAAAAATATGCTCTAAAAATATATCACTATAAGAAAAACTATGATACTATGAAAAAGCAATACCATAAAAAACTATAACATCATAAAAAAACACGATGGTTTCAACGGAGTTAAGCTTAATAAGCTGATCGTAGTTCTTTAGTTATTCTCACAATGACTATAATTACGCCAAAGTTTCTGATTAGCTAATTATTACTACGAACTTAATAACCAGGAAATTCGATATAAGAATCCTCAACGTGGAAATCTTTGATATAATGACTATTTTTTTCCCAAATATACTAAATGAACTGAATAATTTTATCATTCTAATGTTATAACAAATAGATATACATAATAGATGGGTATTGATAAATGATAGTAAATAATATATGAAAATGAGTAAATTATGATAACTAATATGTAGTAGTAGGTATAAATAAATTCATAAACAATATACAATAAACTAAAATCAAATATCTTTTTGCTTTAAAATAGGGCGAACTAAAATATTTCTTACTGACCAGCAACTCTATCCTTCGCAACGGTTTCCAGAAAATCAAATACTGTTAAATTAACTTCATTTGTAGCTTTCGGAAGTTCGTCCAAAGTTCTAGAACAATCTTCCATCATTTCAGAAAACCTTTGAGGCGTCGATTCTATCTATTCCAACTAAGAATTCCGACCCAAAGGACTCTTGATCTAACGCAAGGCCAAGTTAGTGTCGTTTTAAAATATGGATTCGATAACGCAATGAGGTCTGGAGGCAATGGACTCGTATACCGAACGGGGCATTTCCAGGGGTGACTTAACTGACCTCTGTTACTGGATTTAACTGACCTCTCGTTCGGTTGTTACTGGATTTCCATTCTTATGCATTTCGTGGTATTTCCTCTTTCTTCATTTTCATGGTTCTCCTTTTTGATTTTGATTTTTTCTTCTTCTATATCGGCTTTATATTATTTCTTAATCTGTTTCTGACTTTCCTTTATTATTATTTTTTGTCATATCTTTCGTTCTTTATTGCGTCTTTACTCATCCTTAAGGAAGTACAGTGTACTTTATATGTATATATTCATTTTTCTTTTATTCTTTCTTCCCTCTCACCCATTTTCTCTTACTCTCTCTCTCTGTCTTACAGTTTCTCTTTCTTTATTTCCTCTCTCTCCCTCCCTCCCTTCCCCCCCTCTCACTCTCTCTCTCTCCCTCCCTCCCTCCCTCTCTCTCTCTCTCCCCCCCTCTCTCTCCCTCCCCCCCCCCCCCCCCTCTCTCTCTCTCTCTCTCTCTCTCTCTCGCCTTCATTATAACTTCTACCAAGCCTCTGGACCATATGACGACATGATTATCGAATATTTGAGCGATAATGATAAAACATGTATCCTATGAACAGAGAGAGAGAGAGAGAGAGAGAGAGAGAGAGAGAGAGAGAGAGAGAGAGAGAGAGAGAGAGAGAGAGAGAGAGAGAGAGAGAGAGAGAGAGAGAGAGAGAGAGAGAGAGAGAGAGAGAGAGAGAGAGAGTGAGAGAGTTGGAGAATATGAGATAGATAGATAGGTATGTAGATAAATATATGGATATGTAGTTAAAAAGATAGAAAGATAGATAGATATATACATGTGAACTTAGATATAGAGATTTGTAGGTAGGTAGATAGATAGATAAATAGACAAAGGGATATGTAGATGGATATGTAGATCGATAGATAGATAGATAGGTATGTAAGTACATAGATAGATA
>NW_028234439.1:18300711-18305711 GCF_977035675.1 Penaeus japonicus
AGTATTATTCACAGGCCAAAAGAGGTCGCACGGGAGGCTAAAGTGACCTTTGACCTATCGATATTACTTTCTGTTTTAAGAGATTTTTGAGGCTGAAGTAAAGTGGACTGATTTTTCAATGGCCACTTTTTCTTTGATATCAGAATATAGCATGAATAAAAGAATGAACGAATGAGTAAAGTGAAAAGGTCAAAATTCATTTCGGAAGAATAAAAGGGAAAAAAAGGCATTTCTTACCGGAGATTCAGTTATTCATTTCGTTTTATAATACAGAGAGAGAAATAGAGAAAAAGAGAGAGAGAGAGGGAGAGAGGGAGAGAGGGAGAGAGGGAGAGAGGGAGAGAGGGAGAGAGAGAGAGAGAGAGAGGGAGAGAGAGAGAGAGAGAGAGAGAGAGAGAGAGAGAGAGGGAGAGGGGGGGAGGGAGGGAGGGAGAGAGGGAGAGAGAGAGAGAGAGAGAGAGAGAGAGAGGAAGACAGAGAGAGAAAAGAGAGAAAGAGGGAGAGGGAGAGAGAGGAGAGAGAGGGAGAGAGAGGGAGAGGGAGAGGGAGAGGGAGAGAGGGAGGGAGAGAGGAGAGAGGAGAGGAGAGAGGGAGAGAGGGGAGAGAGAGGGAGAGAGAGAGGGAGAGAGAGAGAGAGAGGAGAGAGAGAGAGAGAGAGAGAGAGAGAGAGAGAGAGAGAGAGAGAGAGAGAGAGAGAGAGAGAGAGAGAGAGAGAGATAGAGATAGAAATAGAGAGAGAGAGAGAGAAAGTAAATGAGAGACAAAGACAATAAAAAAGAGAAATCTCGAAAAGAGTACATCCCCTATTCCCCAAATGAGTTAGGAAGAAAAATATACCCACACATCCCCCCCTCCTCCTCTTACCACTCCCCCCACCCCCACTACCCTTGCAAAAAAAGGAAAAAAATAAAATAAAAAGTCCAGAGAGTATAAAAGGCTTTCATTAAGAACTAACCTCCCTGCTCCCCCCCTTCCCCTTCCCTTTCCCCTCCCCACTTCCCCCTTCTTCTCCCCCTCCCCCCATCCCCATCCCCTCCCCACTATCCCCTCCCTCCTTCCCTTTCCCTCCCCCATCCCCTTTCCACTTCCCCTTCCCCCATCCCCTCCCCCCATCCCCTTCCCCTTCCCCTTCCCCTCTCCCATCCCGTTCCCTCTCCCCCTCTCCCCCCACCATGGGAAAATGTGGAGGGTTCGCAACGATGAAAAATTTATACACTTGGACTTCGCAAAGGTGATGACGGTATGATACTTGCTCTGACTTGATGTTTTTAAGTTAACTTTATATGTTATTCATGTAACTACTTATCTATTTATGATTCACATACTTGTCTGTCTGGCTGTCTCTGCCTGTCTCTCTCTTTCTCTGTCTGTGTCTGTCTGTCTCTCTCTTTCTCTGTCTGTGTCTGCCTGTCTCTCTCTTTCTCTGTCTGTGTCTGCCTGTCTCTCTCTTTCTCTGTCTGTGTCTGCCTGTCTCTCTCTTTCTCTGTCTGTGTCTGCCTGTCTCTCTCTTTCTCTGTCTGTGTCTGCCTGTCTCTCTCTTTCTCTGTCTGTGTCTGTCTGTCTCTCTCTTTCTCTGTCTGTCTGCCTGTCTCTCTCTTTCTCTGTCTATGTCTGCCTGTCTCTCTCTTTCTCTGTCTGTGTCTGCCTGTCTCTCTCTTTCTGTCTGTGTCAGCCTGTCTCTCTCTTTCTCTGTCTGTGTCAGCCTGTCTCTCTCTTTCTCTGTCTGTGTCTGCCTGTCTCTCTCTTTCTCTGTCTGTGTCTGCCTGTCTCTCTCTTTCTCTGTCTGTGTCTGCCTGTCTCTCTCTTTCTCTGTCTGTGTCTGCCTGTCTCTCTCTTTCTCTGTCTGTGTCAGCCTGTCTCTCTCTTTCTCTGTCTGTCTGCCTGTCTCTCTCTTTCTCTGTCTGTGTCAGCCTGTCTCTCTCTTTCTCTGTCTGTGTCTGCCTGTCTCTCTCTTTCTCTGTCTGTGTCTGCCTGTCTCTCTCTTTCTCTGTCTGTCTCTCTCTTTCTCTGTCTGTGTCTGCCTGTCTCTCTCTTTCTCTGTCTGTGTCTGCCTGTCTCTCTCTTTCTCTGTCTGTGTCTGCCTGTCTCTCTCTTTCTCTGTCTGTGTCTGCCTGTCTCTCTCTTTCTCTGTCTGTGTCTGCCTGTCTCTCTCTTTCTCTGTCTGTGTCTGCCTGTCTCTCTCTTTCTCTGTCTGTGTCTGCCTGTTTCTTTCTCTGTCTGTGTCTGCCTGTCTCTCTCTTTCTCTGTCTGTGTCTGCCTGTCTCTCTCTTTCTCTGTCTGTGTCTGCCTGTCTCTCTCTTTCTCTGTCTGTGTCTGCCTGTCTCTCTCTTTCTCTGTCTGTGTCTGTCTCTCTCTTTCTCTGTCTGTCTCTCTCTTTCTCTGTCTGTGTCTGCCTGTCTCTCTCTTTCTCTGTCTGTGTCTGCCTGTCTCTCTCTTTCTCTGTCTGTGTCTGCCTGTCTCTCTCTTTCTGTCTGTGTCTGCCTGTCTCTCTCTTTCTCTGTCTGTGTCTGCCTGTCTCTCTCTTTCTCTGTCTGTGTCTGTCTGTCTCTCTCTTTCTCTGTCTGTGTCTGCCTGTCTCTCTCTTTCTCTGTCTGTGTCTGCCTGTCTCTCTCTTTCTCTGTCTGTGTCTCTCTCTGTCTGTGTCTGCCTGTCTCTCTCTTTCTCTGTCTGTGTCTGTCTGTCTCTCTCTTTCTCTGTCTGTGTCTGCCTGTCTCTCTCTTTCTCTGTCTGTGTCAGCCTGTCTCTCTCTTTCTCTGTCTGTGTCTGCCTGTCTCTCTCTTTCTCTGTCTGTGTCTGCCTGTCTCTCTCTTTCTCTGTCTGTGTCTGCCTGTCTCTCTCTTTCTCTGTCTGTCTCTCTCTTTCTCTGTCTGTGTCTGCCTGTCTCTCTCTTTCTCTGTCTGTGTCTGCCTGTCTCTCTCTTTCTCTGTCTGTGTCAGCCTGTCTCTCTCTTTCTCTGTCTGTGTCTGCCTGTCTCTCTCTTTCTCTGTCTGTGTCTGCCTGTCTCTCTCTTTCTCTGTCTGTCTCTCTCTTTCTCTGTCTGTGTCAGCCTGTCTCTCTCTTTCTCTGTCTGTGTCTGCCTGTCTCTCTCTTTCTCTGTCTGTCTCTCTCTTTCTCTGTCTGTGTCTGCCTGTCTCTCTCTTTCTCTGTCTGTGTCAGCCTGTCTCTCTCTTTCTCTGTCTGTGTCTGCCTGTCTCTCTCTTTCTCTGTCTGTGTCTGTCTGTCTCTCTCTTTCTCTGTCTGTGTCTCTCTCTCTCTCTCTTTCTCTGTCTGTGTCTGCCTGTCTCTCTCTTTCTCTGTCTTTCTCTGTCTCTCTCTTTCTCTGTCTGTGTCTGCCTGTCTCTCTCTTTCTCTGTCTGTGTCAGTCTGTCTCTCTCTTTCTCTGTCTGTGTCTGCCTGTTTCTTTCTCTGTCTGTGTCTGCCTGTTTCTCTCTTTCTCTGTCTGTGTCTGTCTGTCTCTCTCTTTCTCTCTCTTTCTCTGCCTGTCTCTCTCTTTCTCTGTCTGTGTGAGCCTGTCTCTCTCTTCCTCTGTCTGTGTCTGCCTGTCTCTCTCTTTCTCTGTCTGTGTCTGCCTGTCTCTCTCTTTCTCTGTCTGTGTGAGCCTGTCTCTCTCTTTCTCTGTCTGTGTCTGTCTGTCTCTCTCTTTCTCTGTCTGTGTCTGCCTGTCTCTCTCTTTCTCTGTCTGTGTCTGCCTGTCTCTCTCTTTCTCTGTCTGTGTCTGCCTGTCTCTCTCTTTCTCTGTCTGTGTCTGCCTGTCTCTCTCTTTCTCTGTCTGTGTCTGTCTGTCTCTCTCTTTCTCTGTCTGTGTCTGCCTGTCTCTCTCTTTCTCTGTCTGTGTCAGCCTGTCTCTCTCTCTCTTTCTCTGTCTGTGTCAGCCTGGCTCTCTCTCACTTTCTCTGTCTGTGTCTGCCTGTCTCTCTCTTTCTCTGTCTGTGTCTGCCTGTCTCTTTGTATGTCTCCCTTTCTGTTTCTACATATGTGTGTTTGTGTAAGCACGTATACATGTGTATGCATATATGTATATCTCTCTGTTTATCAGTCTCTTTCTCGCTCTCGCTCTCTCTCGCTCTCTCTCTCGCTCTCTCCCTCTCTCGCTCTCTCTCGCTCTCGCTCCCTCCCTTCTTCCCTCCCTCCCTCCCTCCCTCCCTCCCTCCCCCCCTTCCTCCCTCTATCTCACCCCCCATACTCTTTCTCTCTGCATTAATCCATACACCAAAACCCATAAGCGCACACAGACAGCTCACACGCCAGCGAGAGAGAGAGAGAGAGAGAGAGAGAGAGAGAGAGAGAGAGAGAGAGAATAAAAAAAAAAAAACACAAACAAACAAACATTAAAAAAAGAGAGATCTCCGCCAGCCCTTCCACATACGTGGATGAGGCAGAACAGGTGAGTTGGTCTTTTTTTTACAACCACGCTGACGGTCCGTTGATGAATTATAGAATGGGTCTGCACCACTTTCCTTAATGACCTGCACAGACAACCCCACTAATCATGACGGCATGGGAGGGAGGGAGGAAGGGAGGGAGGGAGGGAGGGAGGGAGGGAAGGGGAAGGGGGAGGGGGAAGAAGGGAGGGAGGAGGGGATGAGGGGGAGGGAGGGAGAGAGGGGGGGGAAGGGGATGAGGGGGAGGGAGGGGAAGGAGAAGGAGAAGGGGAAGGGGAAGGGGAAGGGGAAGAGGGAAGGGGGAAGGGGATGGGGGTGAGGGAGAGGGAAAGGGAGGAGGGGAAGGGGAAGGGGGAAGGGAGCAAGGGATTGGGGAAGGAAAAGAGAGAAGGAGAAATCCTAGGTGATAGGGAAGGAAGGAAGGGGGGGGGGAAGGGGTTTGGGGGTAGGAAATAGAGACGGGCGTGGGGAAAGGGAAAGAGGGAAAAAAAAAAAAAAACGGGATAAAGAGAAGGGGAAAGGAAGGAAACGAAAGGGGATGCAGGAGGGAAAGTCAAGGTATAAGAGGTAAGAGGGAAAGGGGATGAGGGGAGGGGAACAGAGGAAGAGAAGAGGAAA
>NW_028234439.1:18315711-18319774 GCF_977035675.1 Penaeus japonicus
TCTCGCCTCTCCCCCATCCCTCCCATCCACCCCCTCCCCTCCCCATACCCCCTCCACGTGTTGCCAATAAAAGGCTTTCAGATTTGGAAAGGCGACGCTTCCTAAAAATATTAACTTAAAGAAGACAGATCGGGAAGACTGTCTCAAACTAGGGGAAGGAGGGGGACGGGGAGGGGGGTAAGGAGGAAGGGAGGGAAGCATGGAAGGGAGGAGGAAGAGGAAAAGGATGGAGGGAGGGTGGAGGGGAGGAGGGAAGACGGAGGGAGGGGTAGAATGGAGGGAGGAGGGAGGGGAGGAGGGAAGAAGGAGGGAGGGGTAGAATGGAGAGAGGAGAGAAGGGAAAAAGGAATGAGGAAGGGAACGGATGAAGGAGAGAGGAAAGGGGAAGAAAGAGGGCGGGATGGAAGAGAAAAAGGAAGGTGGGGAGAAGGAAGAAGGGAAATGGAAAAAGGAGGGAGGAAGCGAGAGAAATGATGAGTAGAAGGTAGGCAAAGGAGGAATAAGGGAGGAGGGAAGGAGGGAGGGGAAGGGGAAGGAGGGAGGATAAGGAGAAGATAGGGGGGGAAGGGAGAAGGGAGGAAAGGAAGGGAAGAGAGAGGAACGGAATGGAAAAGGGAGGGAGGAAGGGAGGGAGGGAGGGGATAGAGGAGGAAGGGAGGAAGTAAAGGAAGAAGAGGGAAATTTAGAGGGAGGGAAGAATAGAGATGGAGGGAGAGAAGTTGAGAAAGGGAGGACCGGGAGTAAAATATGGAGTGGAAGAGGGTATAAGAAAATGAGAAAGAGAGAAACAAAAGAGAGATAGTCAGAGAGAGAGAGAAATGAATAAATAAATAAATAAATAAAGAGAGACGGAGAGAGAGAATGAGGATGAGAGAGAGAGAACGAGAGAGAACGAGAGAGCACAGAAAACACAAAAATATAACGTTTTTATGTACGTAAATCTATCTACCTATATCCATGATCTCGCAACATCTCAGACTTATCAATTTCATGCAACCATATTCAACCAACCGTACCCAACAACCACAAAACAAGTCCCCTGAAAACACAACCAAATATAAGAGCACAAAGACACTCACGAAGGATTATCCCTTTTCAGAGTATCCGATCGCTTGCTTTATAGTTTATTGGAATCAATAAAACCACGTAATGTAGCTTTAGTAACGTAATAATAGTTCGGAAATGATACGAAGCAACATTGTCTTTACGATGGTCCTGTTTCTAGTACCGTTTCTAACCTCTACCTCTGTCTCTCTACCTTGTTTGTTTTCTCTCTTCCTTTCTGTCTCTCCTGGTGATGGAAGAGTTATTGATATCTACGTATATTTCCATCTATTTATTCCTTTTTTATGGTTTTCTGGTATGGTCTTTCTTTCTGTCTATCTACCTGTGTATCCGTATATTTCCGTATTCATCTACTTGTTACCTCTTACGATCTTTTCCCGCTCTCATTCAAGTCGTTCTGTTATACCTTCGACTTTTTCCTTTCCATAATATTTCGTTCTAAAATGAGAGAAAGGGAGAGAGAGAAAAGAGAGAGAGAAAGAGAGAGATAGAAAGAGAGAAAGCGAGAAAAAGAGAAGAAGAGAAGGAGAGAAGGAGAGAAAGAGAGAAAGAAATATATAGTTAGAAATATATATAGAGAGAGGGAGAGGGAGAGAGAAAAAGAGAGAAAGAGAGAGAGAGAGATCTAGAAAGATAGATAGATAGAGAGACAGAGAAAGAAAAAAGATCAAAAGATCCCCTTCGGTCTCCAAAATAAAGCCTCCCTTTCATGAATCACTCAAATCTACGGGGGAAACAGACACAGGGCAACAGCAGCGTCTGTTATCAAATATTCACGGCAGAGGAGCAACCTGGAACCGGAGCTAAATTACCGAAGCTTCGTTAAAGATTCATAGACTCTCAGAGATTGACATTGATGGTTGTTAAAAGGTGGGCTAGTTG
Source organism: Penaeus japonicus (assembly GCF_977035675.1). NCBI lineage: Eukaryota > Metazoa > Arthropoda > Malacostraca > Decapoda > Penaeidae > Penaeus > Penaeus japonicus. The sequence goes on from NW_028234439.1 coordinate 18,317,659, forward strand.
CTTTATGACATCAATGACGCTTGAGTTATAGGATAGATCGATAGATTTGCCGAGTATTTTCTATATAAAAGTGGTGTGATTACAGTGTATGTCGTGATAAATGAATGGTTATAAACTATATGATTATATGAATAAAGATCGTAGACAGTATAACGGGGGTTCAAGATAGGGGAGTTAGTGCCCTAATCCCGACCCTTAAAACAACACACACACACATACTTGCCCTTAACCCTCGGAGTACCAAATAGCCAGACGAGGTACTCAGAGCCTGTGAAACTAACCATTGTCGTCTACCGTAAAACATTCACCGGGTACAGGGACCATCGCATAATAACAAAAGAAGGTTTCACTCTTACATTCACGACGTAGGAAAAACGGAGGTGAATGTAACTTGTCGAAGTGAAGGTTTCTATGAATACGAGACGAGAGCTCAAAAGATGGCGTCTGGAGACCGTAGACTCGTTTGCATCTTACAGGATTTGGGGATAGGGTGATGGATAGGGAGAGGGGGAGGGAGTGGGGGAGGGGTAAGGAGTGGGAAACGGAGTGGGATAGAAAGAGGGAAAAGGAGAGAAAAGGGATAAGAAGAGGGGAAAGGAGAGAAAAAGGATAAGAAGAAGGAGAGGGAGAGAGATAAGGAGTGGAAGAGGGTGTAAGAAAATGAAAGATAGAAAGAGAAAAAAGGAGAGATGGAGAGAGAGAGACAGAGACAAAGATAGATAGATAGATAGATAGATAGATAGAGAGAGAGAGAGAGAGAGAGAGAGACATAGAGACAGAGAAAGTCAGACAGATAGAAGCAGAAAGAGTGAGAGAAGAGTCAAACACAGAGAAAGCGAAAAAGAGAGAAAGAGTATGAGAGAGAGAGAGAGAGAGAGAGAGAGAGAGAGAGAGAGAGAGAGAGAGAGAGAGAGAGAGAGAGAGAGAGAGAGAGAGGGAGAGAGAGAAAGAGAATAAGAAAAACAGATCTAGAGTCAAACACAGAGAAAGTGAAAAAGAGACAAAGAGTACGAGAAAGAAAGAGAAAGAAGAATAAAGATAAAAAGAGAGCAAGAAGGAGAGAGAACTAGAAACAAAAAAAGAGGAAAAAACAACAGAAAAAATAGAGAAAATAAGAAAGAAAAAGAAAAAGAATATCCAAAGCCAAATACAGGGAAAGGAAGAGAAAGAGGGAGATAAAGAAGGAATGAAGGAAGAGGCAAAGGTGATGAAAGATAAAGGCAGAAGAAGGGAAAAAGATGGTTGATGAATGAGGTCAAGTTATCAAAGAGAGTCAGGCAGTTTGACCTGCTCTGATGAAAATTTCCGGCTCCTTTTCTGATTTTTTTTTCGGTTTTAATTAATTTTATAGGATTGCATTATCATCGTTTGCTTTTCTTTGTCTTTCTTTTGTTTTTGCTTTCCTTGTTTTTGTTTTTTGTTCTTGTCTTTGTTTTGTTTTGCTTTCCTTGTTTTTGTTTGTTCTTGTCTTTGTTTTGTTTTTGCTTTTCCTTGTCTTTTTGTTTTGTTTTTGGTTTAATTGTTTTTGTATTTTCTTGTCTTTGTTTTGTTTTTGCTTTTGTCTTTGTTTTGTTTTTGCTTTCCTAGTTTTTGTATTTTCTTGTCTTTGTTTTGTTTTTGCTTTTTCTTGTTTTGGTGTTGTTTTTGTTTTCTTTTACTTTTTTGTCTTTTATTTGTGACATAACTGTGCCGATTTATATACCTTTGTGACGATGGTTTATTCATGATGATAATGTTTATTTGTTAATGATTATGTCAATGTTTTTATTTTTGATAAATAAAACATTTAATCAGTAATGAAAAATCGTGATGGCAATTATATTAATGATGAGAACCACATCAACAAATAATTGCAATATCATGAACAACTATAATAAAACGTATATCAATATCTCATAAGAATATATCGAGGGGAGATTCTTACAGATGAAATAAAAAAAATAATCATTTTTCATTAAAAAACTCGGGGATTTGTTGACGGATTTTGTATGAAACCGAGACCATTTTACTGAAAAATCTTTGCTATGAAATCGTTGGGTTTACTTTGTTGTTTATACGAAATTTCGAAAGAGAAAAATCGAACAAAAAAATACCTCACAATTAATGTGCATGATTT
>NW_028234439.1:18319874-18322374 GCF_977035675.1 Penaeus japonicus
TTTTGCATTATTTACATTTACGTGGTTGTGGTTAGGTCTTTTGGTTTTGATTCTTGTTTTCTTTGTTTGGATTGTTTGAGTATCCTTTGTTTGTTTGTTTGTTTGTTTGTTTTTCTCTCTCTCTTTTGTCTGTCTTTGATTATTCTCTGTCTGGCTGCCTCTTTGTTTGTCTTTCTTTCTCTCTCTATCTTTGTCTTTCTCTCTCTCTCTCTCTTTCTCTCTCTCTCTTTCTCTCCCCCCCCCCCCTCTCTCTCTCTCTCTTTCTCTCTCTCTCGCTCTCCTTTATCCTTCTCTCTCTCCTTTCTCCCTTCCTCCCTTCCACCCTTCCTTCCTCTACCTCCCTTCCTCCCTTCCTCTACCCCTCCCCCTTCCCCCCACCCTCTCACTTTCAGATCTGTTCTTTATTGATTTCAATTTGGACAGAAAGGGGCAATGGAAACGCTGTGAAATTGATAGCCATTTATTAAATTCCTCCCTTATTTCAGAGTCGGCGACAAAGGCCACTTTACTTATCAAATATAGAAGAGACACGCGCACGGTAACACACACACGGACACATACGCACACGCACGGACACATACGCACACACACGAACACATACGCACACACACGGACACATACGTACACACACGGACACATACGCACACGCTCGTACACATACGCACACACATGGACACATACGCACACACATGGACACATACGGACACATACGCGCACACAGGGACATACGTACACACACGGACACATACGCACACACTTGTACACACACACACACATGAACGAAAAGGTATTATGGTGAAATAGAGAATGGGAGGGGGGGGGGGGGGGGGGGGGGGGGAGGGGGAGGGAGAGAGAGAGAGAGAGAGAGAGAGAGAGAGAGAGAGAGAGAGGGGGGGGGGTAAAGGAGGAGGGAGAGAGAGAGGTAAAGGAGGAGGGAGAGGGAGAGGAAAAGAGAGAGAGAAAGGTGGAAAGGAAGGGAGGGATGGAGGGAAAAAGAAAGATAAAGATAAAGAGAGAGAGAGATAGGGAGAAATGTAAGAAAGGAGGGAGGGAGGGAAAAAGAGAGAGAGAAGAGAGAGATGGAGTGAGGAAGAGAGAGATAAAAAAGAGGGAGGAAGGGGAGTTAGGAGGGAAGGAGGGAGGGAGGAAGAGAGAAAGAGATATAGAGAGTGGTAGAGATAGACAGATTGATATATATATAAGTGTGTGTGTGTGTAAGAGAGAGAGAGAGAGAGAGAGAGAGAGAGAGAGAGAGAACGATAAAGATAGAAAGAGAGAGAGAGATAGACAGACAGAAAGAGAAAGAAAGAAAAATAACGAGAGAGAGAGAGAGAGATAACGAGAGAGAAAGATCGAAAGAGAGAGAGAAAGAATAAAAATACCTCGCCTCGCTCTGTCTCCCTCGCCCATGTGACTCCTATAATGCGCTCCATCATAGCCTATTCTTCCACAGTCTTTTCGGCCGCGAGTGGAATTAAAAAATACACTTCGTACGTGACTTTGCCATCTATTCAAAATTCGGAAATAGCGAAAAGCGGCGGTGAGAATATGCGTTTTCATTGCAGTCTGTGATTTGTCATTTGATTGTTATTTATCTTTTGTTTCTGTAGTTGTGTTATACGTGTATAGTCACGAGCGAGTGTGTGTATTCGCTCGCATAGACACATAGACATACACATACATATATATAGAGAGAGAGACATACACATACACATACAAACACAAACACACATGATCAGACACACACGCGCACACACACACACACACACACACACACACACACACACAAACACACACACACAAACACACACACACACAAACACACACACACACACAAACACACACACACACAAACACACACACACACACACAAACACACACACACACACACAAACACACACACACACACAAAAACACACACACAAACACACACACACACACAAACACACACACACACACAAACACACACATACACACACACTTGATGTCATGTTGTTGACATCAAAACCAAGCCATTTTGAAACATTTTCAATGAATAATTCAAAAGACATATGTAACTAGTAAATGTAATTGATCTAAACTATATCCGTTTTTTATGCGCTCATATATTTTTTATTCTTTTGAACGGGGGTCTAAACAGATTGATCATTATCTTTTTTTATGATGGAAATAGTTGTGTCATCGCACTTCATGAACATGAGTTTTCTCATACTCTCGTGCCCAACCTCTCTCTCTCTCTCTATCCATCTATCTATCTATCTATCTGTCTATCTATTTAGCTAGCTAGCTAGCTAGCTATTTATCTATCTAGCTATTTATTATATATCTCTTATCTCATTATCTCTCTCTCTCTCACTCTCTCACTCTTTCTCTCTTTCTCTCTTTCTCTCTCTCTCTTTCTCTTTCTCTCTCTTTCTCTTTTTCTTTCTCTTTCTCTCTCTCTCTCTCTCTCTCTCTCTCTCTCTCTCTCCCTCCTGAAACCGGGGGCTTCAGCCTCAGC
>NW_028234439.1:18344602-18349602 GCF_977035675.1 Penaeus japonicus
GGATAGAACGCGAAAACGATTATGTAGAAATACGACCTATCGCCACACAAGAACAAACAAGTAAAACAAATATACGATAACAGAATAAGAACAATAACAAACAAGATCTAGAAAAAAAAAATGCATTGTACAAGTTTTACACCTTGGCTGACACACCCGACATAGGCCTACAACACAGTGTCACATATCTACCACGGTACACTTCCTGTAGTGGTACTGTCCCTCTCCCCTCCCCCTCCCCCTCCTCCCTCTCTTCTTAACTCCTCCCTCCTTCTCCCTTCTCTTCCCTTCCTCCTACTCCTTCTCCCTTCTCTTATTTCTCCCTTATTTTCCTCCGACTCTTTCTCTTCTCTCCCCCTTCTCTCCTCTCCCTCCTCCTTCTCCTCTTCTCTCCACTATCTCCTCCTTCTCCCTTCTCTTCCCTCCCTCCTCCATCTCTTCTCTCCCCTCCTCCCTATCTCCTCTACCTCCTCTCTCTCCCTCCTCCTCCTCTTCCTTCTCTTCAATCTCCCTCCTCCCTATCTCCCCCCCCCCTCTCCGTTTTCTTTCCTCCCTCCTTCTCCACCTCTTTTCTCTCCTCTTACCCTCCTTCCTATCTCCTCCTCCTCTTCTCTCCCTTCCTCCTTCTTCTCTTCTCTCCCCGTCTCCCCTCTTTCCTTCTTCTCTACCGTATCCACCTCTCCCCCCCTCCCCTTCCCCTCTATCCCCCCCCCCCTCCGTCACTGAGGTCAGGGAATCACTGCCTCTCTTGACCTTTTAACCATTAATGACCGCACTGGAGGGGGGCTGGAGGCGGGGGGGGAGGGGGGGGGTAGGAGGGGAAGCGAGGGGGGTCAAATATCCCTCTCTCTCTCTCTCTTTCTCTCTCTCTCTCTTTGTATTTTTTTCTATTTATTCTTCCTTTCATTCTTCTTGTTCTTGTTCTTCTTCTTTCTCTTCCTCCACCTTCTCTCCTATTTTACATTTTTACTTATCAAATACCACTTCCTCTCCGTTCACTAATTTCTCCTCCACTTTGTCTTCCACTTTCGTCGTTGTCGGTCGGTCGTCGTCTCGCGTCTCGCCCTCGCACGGTTCTCAGCGGGTCTGTTCGTGAGCGCGCCCGGAGCGGTCGTCGTCAGGTTCGTTCCGCGTCGAACGTACGGTTTCGTCCGTTTTCGCCTTTCCCTTCCTCGTTTTCAATTTCCTTCTCCTGCATTTCCACTTTCTGCTACGTCTCTATATCCACCTTCCTTCTCCACTCCATTTTCTTCTTCATCTTCGGGTGGTTGGGACCTGGCGGTACTCATCGGACCGTCGGTGGCACTGCACCGGGTGGGGGGGGGGGGGGGGGCCTTCGCCTCCACCTTTTTCTCCGTCTCTGCTTCCACTTCCTCAGTTCCACTTCTTTCTCCTCCTCCACTTGTGTCTCCACCCTCACTTTCTCCACAACTTCCACCTGCCTCCACATCCCCCTCTCCCTTTTCCCGGATGGAGGGAAGGGAGAGGGGGAAGAGGGGGGCGGGGCGGAGGCGCAGGAGAGGGGGAGGGGGAGGGGTCAATAGAACAGCGCTAGGCCGGGTAACACAAAGTGGTACGTAATCACCCGGGCGCCATAATATGCTTGCCCGGATAATGTAACTGTAGTGTCTCCTATGAGGGGGGGGGGTAGGTAGGTAGAGGATAGGAGTGTTAGGGGGGAGGGGTATTGATGGATGGAGGTGGGGGGGGGGGTAAGGGGTGAGAGATTGGATTTTGGTATTGAGTTAATTTTTTTTTTTTTTTATCTTTATCCTTCCTCCGTCTCTCTCCACCTCTTTCTTTCACTCCCTTCTCCCTCCTTCCTCTCTCTATCCTTCCCCTCCCTCCCTCCTCTCTCTATCCTTCGAGGGCCAGGGTGGGGGTTGCTCCGGGAGATCTATTGTCTGCTGCGGGCGGTCTAGTCCGGAGATGGGCCCCATGGCCCTCGGCCTCGGTCTCAGGGTACTACCGCCTCGCACCCTGGCCCCGCTAGAGCACTCCCTGCCCACTCTCTTTCTCAGCAGTCCCGGTTTCTTCCCATCCCCCTCTTGATTCTCCTAGGTCGTCTCGGGGATCTTGGGTCTTTCTAGCATCATCTCGTTCCCTCTCTACTATACCCTGTCCCCCTCCCTCCAATTGTTGTGGGTGGTTTAACCTACATGTGCCCTCCGGTATGTGCCCGAGCCCCTCTCTTTCTCCTTCCCTCTCTTCCCTCCCCCTCCTATTCTCTCTCTCTCTCTCTCTCTACTACCCTTCCCCCTCCCTCCCTGCCCCTCTTTTTCTCCTTCCCTTTCTTCCCTCCCCCTCCTATTCTCTCTCTCTCTCTCTCTCTCTCCTTCCCTCCCCTCCCTCCCCCTCCTACTCTCTCTCTCTCCCCCTCCTATTCTCTCTCTCTCTCTCTCTCTCTTTCTCTCTCTCTCTCTCCTTCCCCCCCTTCTCTCTTTTTCGTGGATCACTCATTCATCATTTCAGAGGCGAACGGGACAGTTCTGACTCAATTTGGCCCTGTAATTCAGTCGGTACAGGAAGTGTTATTTTTCCTCTCTCTCTCTCTTTCTCTCTCTCTCTCTCTCTCTTTCTCTCTCTTTCTCTCTCTCTCTCTTTCTCTCTCTTATTCTCTTTCACTCTCTTTCTCTTTCTGTCTCTCTCTCTCTCTTTCTCTTTCTTTCTCTCTCTCTCTCTCTCTCTCTCTCTCTCTCTCTCTCTCTCTCTCTCTCTCTCTCTCTCTCTCTCTCTCTCTCTCTGTCTCTCTCTCTCACATTCTCTCTCTCTCTCTCTTTCTCTCTCTCTCTCTGTCTCTCTTTCACCCTCTCTCTCTCATTCTTTCTCTCTCTGTCTCTCTCTCTCTCTCTCTCTTTCTCTCTCTGTCTCTCTCTGCCTTTCTATCTATCTTTCACTATCTCTCTTTCTCTCTCTCTCTTCTCTTTTCTCTCTTAGGGTGTCGTTTTTTTTAATGGGTAGAGGGAGGGGGGCAGGGGGGGAGGGGCCGGATAATGTGTGACTTAATGCTTGTAAGTCTGTGTGTGTGTGACCGTGTTTGTGTGTGACTGTGTGTCTGGTACCACCCACGAGTCAGAAAAGAGAAAAAAAATATATGGTGATTATCTTCTGTTTGCCTGTCGGGATCTTCGTAATGATTCTTATACTATTTTTTTTTTTTTTTTTTTTAACCGTTATTTCTTTGTGTCTGTCTGTTTTCTTCTCTTTCTCCCTCCCGTCCTTTCCCCTCTTCTTCTCTACTTGTTTGGGTCTGTCTGTGTGTTATGTCCGTCTATCTGTCTGTTTGTCTGTCTGTATGTCTGTTACTCTGTCTCTCTCTCTCTCTTTCTATTTCTCTTTCTCCCTCCCCCTCCCCCTCCCCGTCCCACCCTCCCCGCCCCCCCTTCTCTCTCTGAATTGCAATTGTTTACATACATTAAAGATACTACCGATAAAAAAAAAGATGTCAGGAAATTTCAATGAATAAAAATACGAAAGAAACAAGAGAAGAAAGCAAGAAAGAAGAAGAAATAACAGAAGCTAGAAAAAAAAGCCATTATGATAAAGAATTGATAAATCATATGAAAAAAAATATAATCTCTCGGGATAGGTAATAATGCATAAAGTTTGATGATAAGGGGGAAAAAAACAAGGATAAATACATCATATACTTTTTTTCTCTCTCTCCCTCTAACCCCCCATCCAACCCCACCACCTCTCTCCTCCCCTCCCCTCCCCCCATACCCCGCACCCCACCAACCTCTCTCTATCTCTCTCAAACCAACTGCAACCTCCCTCCCCCCCCAAAAAAAAAGAAAAAAAGAAAAAAGAAAAAAAAAAAAAAAAAAAAAACTTCCCCTACACCTCCCCACTCTTCTTCGTTCATTTCTCCTCCACTTTGTCTTCCACTTTCGCCTTTCCCTTCTATTTTCCTCCCTCTTACTCCCTCCCTCTCTCTTTTTTTTTCCTTCCCCTCCCTCCCTCTACCTAGCTCCCTATTTCTCCCTCTCTCTTTTTTTTCTCCTTCCCCCCCCTCCCTCCCTCTACCTAGCTCCCTATTACTCCCTCTCTCTTCTTTTTTTTCTCCTTCCCCTCTCTCCCTTTACCTAGCTCCCTATTTCTCCATCCCTACCTCCCTCTTTCCCCCCTGCCCCCCCCCCCTCAAAAATTACCCTCACAGGTAGCTTAAAAGAAGGCGCTAATTATTACCTTAATTACTTCCGACCAAAGTAGGTTCTCCATGCATTCGGTTCGCTATAGGGAGATAGAGAACCGAGGTAGGAAACGCTCGTGTTCATGAGATTAGACTGGAAGTGAACTGTTTGTTGTCTTTTGTGAGGGAGGGTGAGGGAGAAGGAGGGAGGGGGAGGGTAAGGGAGGGAGAAGGAGGAAGAGGGATGGAGGTAGAGGGAGGGAGAGGGATGGAGGAAGAAGGAGGGATGGAGGGAGGAGGTAGAGGGAGGATAAAGGATAAGGAGGGATGGAGGAGGGAGAGTGAGGGTGGGGGGGAGGGTGAGGGAGAGGGAGGGCAGGGGGGAAGGAGGGATGGAGGGAGAAGGAGGGAGAGGTAGGGTGAAGGAGAGGGAGGGAGGGAGGAGAGGGAGGGACGGAGGGAGAGGGAGGAGAAGGAGGGAGAGGGTAAGATAGGGATGGAGAAGTATGGAGGGAAGGAGAGGGAGGGAGGAAAGGATGAATTGTGAGGGAGAAAGAAGGAGGGAGAGGGAGGGGAAAGGAGGAAGGGAGGGAGGAGAAGGAGGAGAGAGAGAGAGGGAGAGGGAGGGAGAAAGTGATGGAAGAGGGAGGGATGAAAAAGTAGGGAGGGATGGAGAGGGAGAAAGGAGAGGGAGGGAGAGGGAGGAAGGAGAAGGAGGGAGAGGGTGAGGTAGGGATGGAGAAGTAGGGAGAGAAGGAGAGGGAGGGAAAAGAAGGAAGAAGGTAGAAGAAGAAAGGAGGAGGGAGGGAGAGGGAGGTAGGGATGGAGAAATAGGGAGATAGGTAGGAGGGAGGGGAAGGAGAACAAA
>NW_028234439.1:18353507-18356007 GCF_977035675.1 Penaeus japonicus
AAAGCCATAAAAGGAGTTTGTAAAGCGTAATTTAAAATGAAGGGCGGGAGGGAGGGAATGGGAGAGTAAGGGAGGGAAAGGAAAGAAAGGGAGGAGTGAGAGATGGAGGAAAGACTGAGAGAGGGAGGGAGGGAAAGAAAGAGAGGAAGGGAGGGAAGGGTAGAGAAAGAGGAAGAGAGAGTGAGTGAGTGAATGAGAGAGAGAGAGAGAGAGAGACAGAGAGGTAGAGAGAGAGAGAGACCGTGAGAGAAAGAGAGAGAAAGAGAGAAACCGAAAGAAAAAGAGAGAGACCGAAAGAGAAAAGAAAGAGAGAGGAAGAGAGAAAAGCCGAAAGAGAAATAGAGAGACCGAAAGAGAAAGAGAGAGACCGAAAGAGAAAGTGAGAGAAAGAGAGAAAAGCCGAAAGAGAAAGAGAGAGACAGAGACACTGAGACAGACCCAGAGAATCCGGCGCGCCGAAAATTTCAAAACGCCCTAACGGTTCTTTCCGTTCGAACCTAATCTAGCGGTGTCCCTGGAAATCGATTAGTGCCAAATTAGGGTGTAATAAACTTCCCATAAAGTATAATTGAAAAATCTCGAAGATCAAGAGATATTTCGGTCGTTTGGGTTATGTGGTGTCGTTAAGCCAACTGCCTCCCGCTGCGCTTCGTGACCGTCACTTGTTTGTTGGGCGGGAAAATATTACGGAGGGCGCGGGGGGAAGGGGGAAGGGGGGAGGGGAGGGGGGGAGGAGGGGATATTGGAGGTGTGTTGATGTAGGGAGGAGGAGGGGGGGGAAGTGGGGGAGGGGAGAGGAGAGATTTTTAGGAGGGTGTGGATATTAAGGGGAGGGGGAGGGGGGTAGTAAAGGGAGAGGGGGAGGGAGAGATATCATGAGGTGGAGGGGGGTGAGAGGGGGATGGGGGAAAGGGGGAAGGGGGAGAGGGGGAGTAGGACCAAGATGAAGGGGATGGAGAGAGAAAGCGAGAACGTAAAGGGACAGAGGACAGGAATAAACATAATGCGGAAGAAGGAGGGAAGAAGGGACCGGATGAAGGAAGAGGGGGGGGGGGGTTAGTTTTTTTTTTTTTTTTTTATAATGTTTTTTTTTTTTTTTTTTTTTTTTTTAGGATTTAGGAGGATTGTTTTCTTTTTTTTGTTTTTTTAACGTTTTTTAGTTTTTTTTTTTTCATTTAGGAGGAGGGGGGGTCAGGGCTCAAGTAACCCTTTCGATATATCAGATCATCTTCCTTATCCTTTAGAAATATCGAAGAAAGAAGAGGAAACAAGGGGGGGGGGGGCGACAAAAAAAGAAAGAAAGAGGGGAACTGACAAAGCGAATGATAACCCATTTTTCTCTTTCTTTCCTTTTTTTTCCCTCTTTCTCCCCTTTCCTCTCTCATTCCTTTCCTCCTCTTCTCCTCTTTTTCCTTTCTTTCCTTACTCTCCTATCCCTCTCCCTTCCTTCCTTAGCTGCTCCTAGAGATAGATAGATAGATAGACAGACAGATAGATAGATTGATTGATAGAAAGATGGATATATATATATATAGATAGATAGATAGATAGATAGAGAGATAGATAGATAGATAGATAGAGAGAGAGAGAGAGAGAGAGAGAGAGAGAGAGAGAGAGAGAGAGAGAGAGAGAGAGAGAGAGAGAGAGAGTGAAGGAGAGAAAAAATAGATATATCAATAGCTAGATAGATAAAAAAAAAAAATCAAAGACAGATAGATCAATAGAAATAGATATAGATCGATAGAGATAGATATAAAGATAAATTTAGAAAAAATAGATAGATAGACAGACAAAGATAAAAATAGATTTAAACAGATAGATATAAATAAAGATAAATTTAAACAAACAAACAGAGATAAAGATAGATTTAGATAAATAGACAGATAAATAGACAGATAGATAGACAGGGCGAAAGAAACTAGAGGCAGAGAGAAGGGGAGAGAAGGAGAGGGAGATATGCCATATACCCTAATGAAATGCAATATACACCGCAAAGGACGTGACAATGACCGTAGATATTGCATCTGCCAGATTTCACCGGATGCCAGATAGTTCATTTAGCTCGCGTGTCCCTGAAATCTCATTGATTTATATGTCCCTTGCTGTTGCATATGCATGGGCGGATTAGGCCGATGGATGGGCGGGTAGGATGAGGATGGAGGATGAGGGGGATGAGGATGGAGGAGGGGGAGGAGGTGGGAGAGGGGGGTGGGGAGGATGAGGAGGTGGGAGGAGGGGGGTGGGGAGGTGGAGGAGGGGGAGAGGGGGAGGGGGAGGGGGGGAGGATGGGGAGGTGGAGGGGGGTGAGGTGGAGGAAGGAGGGGGAGGATGGGCAGGATGAGGGGGAGGAGGGGTGAGGAGGAGGGTGAGGGGGGAGGGGGGGGTGAGGGGGATGAGGAGGAGGAGGGGGAGGAGGAGGAGGGGGTTGAGGAAGAGTAGGAGGAGGAGGAGGGAGAGGGGATAAAGGTGGAAGAGGGGAAGAGGTGGGAGAGAAGAATAA
>NW_028234439.1:18363507-18366007 GCF_977035675.1 Penaeus japonicus
GAAGAGAGAGAGAGAAAGAGAGAGAGAGAGAGAGAGAGAGAGAGAGAGAGAGAGAGAGAGAGAGAGAGAGAGAGAGAGAGAGAGAGAGAGAGAGAGAGAGAGAGAGAGAGAGAGAGGATGGTGGTCAGTTTTCCCTCTCGTCTTTCGTCCTGACATGAACTCGTGGGCGTGGGTGGTCAGCTGTGTCTACTTCTCTTTCACTCTGTCTTTCTCTCTCCGGGAGAAGAAATGAGAGAGAGAGGGAGAAATAGCAGAAGGGGAAGGAAGGGAGAGAGAAAGGAAGAGGGAGAGGGGAGAGGGAAAGAGATGAAGCTGTGGAGGCGAATTGGAAAGAAGGGGTATGGGGGGGAGAGGGAGGGGAGAGGGGAACTGTAAGCGGGGAGGGGTATAGAATAGACGGGGGTGAGAGATACGAGGGGGAGAGAGGCTATGAGATAGGGTAGGCTATAAGGCGAAGGGAAGTTGGGAGCGAGTGTCGGGCAAGGAAGAAAGTCTGTCGAGAGTGTGGCTAAGAGGGGATGGAAGTGGATTGGGAGGGGAGGATAGGGACGAAGTAGGAGAAGGAGAAAGTAAGGGATTGTCCGCCAGGGGTGAGGGCAGGGAGTACAGAAGAGGAGAGAGGGGGCCGGAGGGATGGAGAGGGGGTTTGAGCACGGTTAAAGGGGGGTGTGGGAAGATGGGGAGTAAGAAAGGTAAGTGGTGTAGATGGGGGGTGGAGAGAGGGTGCACTAAGCAACTGTATAGGGGATTCGGGGGGAGGGCTGGTGGAGAATGGATAAGAGACGTGGTAGTGAACAGGAGATTAGCGGGCGTTGGGTTGGGAGTTTTATGGGAAGACAAGACGAGGAAAAGGTGAGGAGCGGGCGCGGGGAGTGATGTGTTAAGAGGAGAGTGGATAGGTGGGGGAGGTAAGGAGAGGTGGATTACGGGGTTGAAAGGGAGAAGCGAAGGGGGGGTGTATTGTGGCGGCGCAGTGAGATGGTTAGGGTGGAGAGTGTTAGAGTGGGGAGTGAGGTTGGTTGGGATGATGGGAACATACTTAGGGAGGGACGGGATGTTTGGGTGTGGGGGGAGTCAGAGGGTTGGGGGAGTTGTAGGCGAGGAGGGGGCGATGAGAGAGTTTGAGGAGGGGGGGGGGGGGGGGGGGGGGGGGGGGGGGGGGGGTTGAGACACCTGCGGAGAATTAACGACGAAGTGAAGGGAAACAAGCGAAGGCGGGGGGGGGATGATGGGGGGGATGTTAAGGGAGGGGTGTTTTGCAAAGGGATGGTGATGGGTGTTTGGTGGGGGGGGGAGGTCTTCTGGTGTGGTGGGGGTTTTGGATAGGGGGGAGAGGAATGGGGGGGGGGGAGGTGTGGAGGAAAGGATAGTTGACAGGGAGGCACGACCCCACGTTGGAAGACAGGGAACGGTGGTAGCGAAAGAGGTGGAGGGTGAACGTTGGGCAGGGGGAGAGGGGGGAGAAAGAGAGAAGGGTTGCGGGGGGTAGGCGGAGGGAAATTGAGAAGTTAGGGGGGGTTTCTAGGTATAAAGGTTGGAGAGTGGTGTGTGGCAGGAAGGTAGGTTTAGGGTAGGGGGAGTGGGACATGGGAGTTGAGGGGATGGATTGGAGGTTGTTGGGGAATGGGGTTAGGGTGAGGTGTGGTTGGGGGAGAGGAGAAAGGAAGGGTAGGATAGTGGTTAGGGGGGGTGTGTTGGGGGCTGTATAGTATGGGTGTGAGAGGGAGGGAAGTGTTTGCGGTGGAAAAACGGTAGGGCAGAAGGAGTGGTTTAGGCGTTAGGATACAACGGGGGAAGCGGGGAGGTGGCAGCAGTGTAGAAGTTTGAGGTGGTCGGGGGGATGAACCCCAACCAGGGATCGAGGTGAAAGGGTCCGGAGAGGAGGGTAGGGGGTGTTGGAGAGGGAGGGTGGGGGGGATTGGGGAGAGTAATAATGGTGGGGATAGAAGTAGGAAGGGTAGGTGAGGAGTTGCAGGGTGGAAGAATGGGAGGAGGACGAGGACAGGGGGAGGAGTAAGGGGCATGCGGAGGATGGAGATGGGGGTAGCTAGGGACATAAGTTCCCGGATTAGGTAGGCAGGTGTGGGAGGGATGGTGGAAATGGGGAACGGAGAGGTGGGAGGTACAAGGCTATAGGCTTGGATGCCGAGGACTATGTATATATGGGTAGTGGGGCGAAATAAATTTAGAAGGGGAGGATATGTCTAAGTGAATGGAACACAACCGGGCGGGGGTCGGTGATGTGGTAAGTGTGAAAGAGGGAGTCGAAAATATTTAGGAGGGACAACCAGGGAGCAGCTAAATGAGCGAAACGAACCCGGGAGAAAAGGCATTAACGATACAGAAGTTGCAAAGGTGGGAAGAACGTTGAGACATGAAGAAGTGGATGAGAGACAGGTGGGGATAGGGATAGAGGGGAATGGAGAAGAATGGAAAAGAAAAGAGGAGAGAGAAGTAAGAATGAAAGAGAGAAGAGGAGAAGAAAAGAGGGAGGGGGAGG
>NW_028234439.1:18380381-18382881 GCF_977035675.1 Penaeus japonicus
TGCATATGATTTGATCAGTTATGGTATTTGATAAGTACAGTTACAGTTTAAGGAAGGTGGACAGAAGATACCTGCCCCCTCCCCCCCCATCCCCAACCCCCGTTGACACCCCCCTCCCCTCCCCCCCCTCCCCCCCACTAATCCAGACAATGAAAAGATCAAAGCCAAACCGACCCGTCCCGAACAGTCCTCAAGGGCGGGGGAGGCAAGGAAAGGGCGGGCGCCTGTTGGTGCGGTTTTAGTATTTCTTTTTTTTTCTTTTTTTTTTTTCTTCGCCAAAATAAAACAGTCGAATGCGGAAGGAAGGCTTTTGAGGGGCCCGGCCTTGGGAGGCTTGGAGGCTCAGCGACTCACTTTTATGGCTCGAGGATGACCGACATTGGTACCGAGGACGACCAGGGAGGGAGGGAGTCGCTGCCTGCTTATCCCTTTCGGGGGGTCGGGGGTGGGGGGAGGGGGGGCACGGACTATAGGGTTGGGGGGTGGGGGGACTAGAGGAGGGATACGATCAGCTATTGGACAAGTTGAGGGAAAAGGGATTGTCGGGACGGGAGAGGGAATTATTTTGTCGTGGGATTTTAGATATCTAATTTTATTTTATTTTTTCTTATTATTATTCCTGCTTTATTGCACGGAAAGTGTCGTTGGTAAAGAACTAAGAGAGATATGAGAGGAGGCATGACAAGGAAGGTAGACGTTATGCTACGCAATGGGAAAAGGCAAATTACAAAAAGGCAAATTACAAAAAAGGCAAATTACAAAAAGGCAAATTACAAAAAGGCAAATTACAAAAAGGAAAATTACAAAAAGGCAAATTACAAAAAAGGCAAATTACAAAAAGGCAAATTACAAAAAGGCAAATTACAAAAAAGGCAAATTACAAAAAGGCAAATTACAAAAAGGGAAATTACAAAAAAGGCAAATTACAAAAAGGCAAATTACAAAAAAGGCAAATTACAAAAAGGAAAATTACAAAAAGGAAAATTACAAAAAGGCAAATTACAAAAAGGCAAATTACAAAAAAGGCAAATTACAAAAAGGCAAATTACAAAAAGGCAAATTACAAAAAGGCAAATTACAAAAAAGGCAAATTACAAAAAGGCAAATTACAAAAAAGGCAAATTACAAAAAGGCAAATTACAAAAAAGGCAAATTACAAAAAAGGCAAATTACAAAAAGACAAATTACAAAAAAGACAAATTACAAAAAAGACAAATTACAAAAAAGGCAAATTACAAAAAGGCAAATTACAAAAAGGCAAATTACAAAAAGACAAATTACAAAAAGACAAATTACAAAAAGACAAATTACAAAAAAAGGCAAATTACAAAAAAGACAAATTACAAAAAGCAAATTAAAAAAGGCAAATACAAAAAAAGATTACGAAAAAAACAAACAAAAAAGACAAAACAAAAATTTCCAAAAAAAAATTTACACAACAAAAAACAAGATTTACAAAAAAAAAATTACAAAAAATTTATCGAAAAAATTACAAAAAGATTACTACCAAAAAATTACTAAAGAAAACAAAAAAGACAATAAAAAAAAGAAAAAAAAAAAATACAAAAAGACAAATTACAAAAAAAACAGATTACAATTACATAAAGACAAATACAAAAAGCAAATTACAAAAAGACAAATTACAATGAGGAAAAGACAAAAAAAAAACAAAGGCAAAAAGAAAAAACAATGGTTAAAAAAAAAAAAAGCAAAAAGACAAATTACAAAAAAAAGCAAAAAGACAAATTACAAAAAAAAAAAAACAAAAAGACAAATTACCAAAAAAAAACAAAAAAAAAAGACAAAAAAAAATTACAAAAAGACAAACAAAAAAAAAAATTACCAAAAAAAAAAAAAAAAAAACAAAAAGAAAATTACAAAAAGAATTATCAAAAAAAAAAATAAAAAAAAAAATTTACATTTACAAAGAGACAAATTAAAAAAAAAAAAAAAAAAAAAACAAATTACAAAAAGAAAATTACAAAAAAAAAACAAAAAAAAAAAAGAAAAAAAACAAACAAAAAAAAAAAAACAAAAAAAAAAAAACAAAACAAAAAAAAAAAACAAAAAAAAAAAACAAAAGACACACAAAAAAACAAAAAAAAAAAAAACAAAAAAAAAAAAAAGAAAAAAAAAAAAAACGACAAAAAAAAGACAAAAACAAAAAAAAAAAAAAAAAAAAAAAAAAACAAATTACCATTACCAAAAGACAATTACCATTACCAAGGATCAAAGAAAAAAAAAACAAAAAAGACATTACAAAAAACAAAAAAAAAAAAAAAAAAAACAAAAATTTTTACAAAAAAAAAAAAAACAAAAAAAAAAAAAAAAAAAAAAAAAAGAAAAAAAAAAGAGAGAAAAAACATACAAAAGCGACAAAAAAAAGACAAGAAAAAAAAAAAAAAACAAATTGACACAAAAAAGACAAAAAACAAAATTTACAAATTTACAAGAAAAACAAAAAAAAAAAAAGAAAAATTACCAAAAAAAAAAAACAAAA
>NW_028234439.1:18397881-18400381 GCF_977035675.1 Penaeus japonicus
AGTCTTTGATAGGAGCGTGTGGTTAGTTTGTTGAGGAAATGACTTGTGAAATATTATGATTGCATTGTCATGATGATTTCTGTTTCAACATATTGTGAAGAATTAGATTATTTCTGAATAGACTGCATTCTGGCCTGGAAATAGTTTTCTTTATAATCGTATTGTATTGTAGTTTGATAAGCTGTGCAGTTTTTTCTTATTTCTACGGTATGTAACTTCAGCCATTGTGGGTTTGTTATTTACATCTACCCTTCTTTTTTATTTATTCATTAGACCACAATTATGATATTCACTAATCAAAATACAGTGCAAGAGAGGTGACAGTGAATCACAGTCGTTGGTGTACCGAGTCCCAAAAATGGAAATTTAATGAAACTGTTATTTTGTCTCTCTAGATGATAAATGAACCCATTAGGCTTATACATATTCTTTATCTGTAAATCATGATCCAGATAGTTTTAAATATTGTAACGATGAATTATGTAGTATAGGCCAGACTTATTCCTCCTCCTTTTCATTTTTATGTCATATCACTAATGTTTCTGATATTGAAATCCTAATATTGATATTTACAAGTTGTTTTACATTATGCAGACATGTGTAAATATCTAATGGTGTGATGAAACTATAGCTATTTAACTTCAATAATCGACATCTAATTATTTTCCTTTTATCATAATGATGAGATAGATCTCATGTGAAAGCAGATCAAATTCATTAAAAGGCTAATTCGTAGCTGATCCAAGGAGCAAAGTTCAGTTCAAAAATTACGCTACTCTATCTCTAATGAATTTGATAAGATAAGATTCATCTCCAGTAAGATCAAGATGATAAAATATGTGCTATTGATGCTCTCCATTCCCTTATTGCAACAGGAAATTAACTTCTTTTTACTTAGTATTATCCTACCTATTGGTTACATGCGTTATTCCAAAAGGAAAACCAAGATAATCGGCAACCTACTTGTCGTTATTCTGTGCTTATCTTAAATCTTGTAAGTTATCACAAGCTCTTACACTTTTTCATTATCTCCAGGTTTGTGAGATAGCATCCAGGATGAGGTCTGTCTCTAGTAACTAAAGACAGCCTTAAGTGTTTGTTGTATCTAGTAGGTGCTACTTCTGACGGTAAGTATTTTGCGTATGTTTGGTATTTAGAAGTTATACATATTGCTGTTGTCATTATTATTGTCATTCGTTATTCTTAGGATTATTAGTATTGCTATTAGTAATGCATAGAGTTATTAATATTATTATTATCAATATTTCAAATATCATTGTAATTATTATTATTTTGTATATCTTATTTTTCTCCATTATCAATGCAATTTGTCATCTGCATCATGGTTTATCACATACACTCCTTTTGAGATAGATTTTGCTGTTTTTGTTTTTTTTTACCAATAACTTCCTTTTTTTCCTTCTTCTTCTTCTTCTTCTTCTATGTTATAATCATGTACTCACACTCTGACATATATTATATTTCCTGAATAATCGGCAGAGAGAAAATGAGTGACGAGGAGACTGACGGAGCTCACATCTTGGTGAATGCTCTTGTGGATCAAGGAGTTGAATACATGTTTGGGGTAGGTACACACGGCCTTCCATGCGCTGTTTGATTCATTGTGTTTGATGGTCTCATGGGAAAGAAAGTGATATGTTGATTGGTTATGAGGATAATTTAAAGTTCGTATGATGATTTTCACCAGTAGAACTTTTTTTCAGGTGGGTGTGGGTGTGGTTGTAGGTGGTGGTGAGGGTGTGTGTTAGGGTGTGTGTGAGAGTGTGTGTGAGAGTGTGTGTGAGGGTGTGTGTGAGGGTGTGTGTGAGGGTGTGTGTGTGTGTGTGTGTGTGTGTGTGTGTGTGTGTGTGTGTGTGTGTGTGTGTGTGTGTGTGTGTGTGTGTGTGTGTGTGTGTGTGTGTGTGTGTGTGTGTGTGTGTGTGTGTGTGTGTGTGTGTGTGTGTGTGTGTGTGTGTGTGCGTGTGTGTGTGCATGTGTGTGCATGCATGCGTGCGTGCATGTGTGTGTGTAGGTGTGTGGTGTATCAGAATTAACAGCGTATCACAAAAACAAATTAATATCCAAATAGTTCAGGAAATGCCATGATCTGTACAGCATACAAACATCCTTATATTTAACCTGCCACAATTTTTATAACCATTCTTGGTTACAGATTGTCGGAATTCCTGTTGTCGAGGTGGCAGTGGCGGCACAACAAGCAGGAATCAAGTACATTGGAATGCGCAATGAGCAGGCAGCTTGTTACGCAGCGCAAGCTATTGGTAAAATATTTCTTCTTTCTTTCTTCCTTTTTTGTTTCTTTGTGTTCATTTTTTCTCTTTAGTTTTATTTTTCAATCCTGTTCTCCCTTTTTTTGGTGTCTTTTCTTGTGCTTTTCTTCTTTTTGATTCTATGATAAACTTGATTTATTAAAAGTATTTGTGAATGGTTTTAGAGACTTTTTACAGAGAGCTGCTTATCTTCCTGAGACACATAATTT
>NW_028234439.1:18405381-18410381 GCF_977035675.1 Penaeus japonicus
CTGCCAAGTCACAAGCTCTGAAGTTGCAAAATAGGCAGTCATAACATATAAAAGTAATGCAATTAATTGTGTTTCCAGTGAATGATGAATCTCCAATCCTAGTTCACATATGAGGAGATGTTAGTCATCTGGCATCACATCTGCTAAGGTTTTCGTATTTTGCGAGCCTACTTCTGCTTTGAAAGTGCGCCAAAGCTCTGTCGTAGGCCTGATGGTGCGGGAAGAAGGTGACTGGGACGGGGTTGAAAAATGGAGGTTTATTAGGCCTATCAAGGTGACTGATAGGATTGGAGGAGAGAGGCATTTTGGGGGATTATAAAGTACATATGTATGCTGTCATTAACCACCCACACACTATGGGGTTATATACCAGCCAGTTAACATATCATCACAGTGGAAGGGATTTGTTAGAAAAAAATATTTTGGATAGCAAAAATTCAGATCTCAAGAGGCTCCTTGTTGTAAGAAGGTGAGAGTCTACAGGAAACAGGGCACCAGGGGATAATTATGCAGCAGCTCATATTATTTATAACAAGTGATTCATCGGCACCACAACACAACACAACATCATATTTATGACGAGTAATTCTCGATTAATATTTAGTAATCTTCCAGTTTCCTCTTCCTCACAGGTAGACTTGTGCCCAGAGGAATTCCACAACAGCGTGACCACGAGCGTCACTCTCCTCGGGGATTTGAAGCCCATATGTGTCCAGCTGATCAAGGAGGTCTCAGGGTTACTCATCTCCCGTGACTCGCCTTGGTGGGCTCGGCTGGAAGAAAAAGCACAGGCAAACATGCAGATTAACAGAGTGAGTGAAAGGGAGGGCTTGTTTGAGTGTGTATTTCATCTAGTGATTTGTTAGATTTTACTGTGAAAGCTGTATGATGAGGATTTGCTTTAATAATTAGAATTGTTTATGGTAATTATTGATTATAGAAGTTTTCATGAGGAATTGAGTTTGATTTATAGTTGAACGAGTTTAGATTGATCGTCAACCGAAGTTTTTTTGTAAAAAAAAATATATATATTTTTCCATCACCTAATTATCACTTACACCCTCCCTAGGCAATGGCAGAAGATGTATCAGTCCCACTGAACTACTACGCGGTCTTTAGCCACCTCCAACAGCTGTTGCCTTCAGACTGCATCATCGTCAGTGAGGGAGCCAACACCATGGACATCGGTCGCACATATCTGCTTAATAGGTAAGAACTACAACACTTAGTAATGGAATTCTTAAAGGATTAAAGAGTTGAATGCCAGCGGGAAGTAAGTTGCTCGATAGTTCTACTTTTTATTGGAGGCTTTTGTGAAAGAAGTTTGAGGATGGAAGAAAATAATAACTTCAGGTTTCATAGATATTGATCCACAATTTAGATAGAAAATGGGAATAGTTTGATTTGAGGTAGAAAGTGAGGATGGAGGTTTAGTTTGAAGGAGAGGAATCTTAATGTACAATAAAAGACTGAGATTGTGGTGGAGATGAGAGATAGAAAAAGATGTTGTGTGTAAATTTGAATCTGTTAGTTGATGGGGGGGGGTTATAAGATTATGTCCTTTGTTTATACCTATATGCTTAATCATCAACTTAGTGTATGTCTTTTTATCTCAGTATATGTTTCTACATATGAGAATGCATTTGTCATTATACACTTACACATCTACCAATTATTCTAAGATTCACATAATTTTGTTCCGTTTCCATTGCCAGGCTTGCACGGCACAGACTGGATGCAGGCACTTTTGGCACCATGGGGGTGGGCCTGGGTTTTGCCATTGCCGCAGCCCTCTACGCCCGAGACCACGCCCCAGGTCAGAGGGTCGTGTGCATCGAGGGGGACTCGGCCTTTGGATTCAGCGGCATGGAGTTGGAGACCATTTATAGATACAACCTCCCCATCGTGGTCATCATCGTCAATAATAATGGTGAGAGTTGTTAAGTGCTTGTGGGAGTGTGGGTGGATTTGATGGGGCGAAAGCGAATGCTTTTAAAAGGGTCTCTCACTGTCGTGATATGGGTGTTCATATTTGTGTGATGTGTGATACATATGTTAGAGGGGTTCTTTTTTCTTTAATATCCTTCTTGCTCTTATTTGATTAGATTAAAAACTCTTCTAAACTATCAGACAATCCACTTTCGAATTGCATAGAATAATGACGATTTCCTATAATCAAAGATAAAAGACTTACCTCGATCTAACACTCCCTCCACAAAGGGATCTACGGAGGCCTAGACAAGGAGCTCTTCCAAGACATCCGCGAGGGAGTTGACGTCACCATCGCAACACCCCCTACCTCACTGCTACCGAGTGCACACTACGAACGCATGGCCTCCATCTTCAATGAGTCTGGACATCTTTGCACCACCATTCCGGAGCTCGAGGCCGCTGTCAAGCTGTCTCTCTCCCAAACTCAGAAACCTTCGCTGATCAATGTGCTGATTAACCCCATGGCACAACGCAAGGCGCAGGACTTCGATTGGCTCACACGGTCGAAGATTTGAGCGAAGAGCCGGGGGTTTTCTCCAACTTCTTTGTTTATTTGTTTTTTGTTTTTTTTGTAGAATAGGTGCAGTATGAAAGAGATTGTACTATTCTACAATGCAAGATATAAATGTAATTGATGTTTCAGTGTTGCATTTTTCAATCAAAATTTCATGTAGCATCAAATCGTCAATGACATATCTTGTAAAGTAGGATTTCCCATTAACTCGAGTGTGTCAGTGAATAACCAATCACCATTACACATCTCGAATTGTAGAGTAATTCACCCCATTCATACCTTTTCAACAACAACAAAAAAAGCTAATGAGAAAGAACAAAGTCCACAAGGCAGTGTGTGGAATTGACATTTCCATATTACATCTTGAGTGTAATACCAAATATCATTTACATTTCTTACATTGTGGAATTGCTAATCTTCAATCACATTCATTACAATAACATTTATTCTTTTGTTTTATAAGGTCAAATATATTCTATTGATAATCGGTAGTATATACCTCATAACCATTTTGTTTGTTGTAGTAAAATGAGATTTTTTAATATGGTAGTATATTTTTTGAATTATTGTTTTTTTTTTTTTTAGGATCTATTGTTGATGATTAAAAAGAACTATTGAATATAAGTTTTCGTTTTCCTTGAAATTTACCTCTTTTTTTCTAATTATTAATTCTTTGATATATAACAACTAGATGCTTAAAAGCAAGTAAATTGTAATTGTAATTACCACTTAGTTGATTAAAAGTAGAAATTGATAACATCTTACCAAGTTTGAATTCACTCAAGGAAATATTATTAGTATTAGCATTCCTATTTAAGTTCATTTGACTAAACTGAAGAATAACATTACTTAGAATAAGTATATGGTTTATAAGCTATGAAAGAATAGGTAATTAAATTGAAAGACTTATTTATAATTATTTTTTCACCTTAAAAGTTCACACAGATTTTCTTTGTTTTAGCTTGTATCAAACAGTATAATAAACAACAGATATAAGACCAGAGAAGTATAGAATATCTGTCTCATGCTAAGTTGTTATGTAATGTTATGTTATGCCTATCCATTCCAAGCGTACAGTGCAAGGCAAGGGTTCAGATTGCGACCGAACACTTCTCTTTGTCTCTATATAAAAAAAAATGTACTAATTCTAGGCTCTTTTTGTAAGCCAGAATGCTAGATCATTTATGTTTTTAATATATATATATATACATACATATATACATATATATATACATGTATATGTACATATACATATACAATGGAAGCTGGGACCTCCACATGAACACCTACACGGGTTCACAAGGGGCAAGAGCACTACCCACAGCATGGCCACCTTACTGAGCACTGTCAGCAGCAGCAGCGCTGTCATTGTCTTCCTTGACCTGGAGAAGGCTTTTGAACTGGCAAATCTGCTCGCCATTCAGGAGATCCTGATCCGCAAGGGAATCAAAGGCAGACTGCTTGCCTGGAATGGCGATTACTTTCAGAACAGAACTGCCAGAGTGAAGTTCCAAGGTTACCTTTACAGGCATTTGCCTCTGGAGAATGGCACCCCTCAAGGAGGGATCCTTAGCCCGGCTCTGTTCAACATCCTCATGTTAAACATTCTCGACATTCCACTATCAGCGGGGTGCATGATCATTTCATATGCAGATGATCTAGCAATTATCTCCACTGGGAGAAGAAATGTGAATCCAGTCAGAAAGGCCCAGCATTGTCTGGACCTAGTATCTGAGGAATACTACAGAGTCGGGCTTAAGATCTCAGCAGCCAAATCGAAGGCAATGGCACTGAAACATGATGTCTGTGATCAAAGACTGCGAGTCCAAGGTCTAGAGCTTGAGTGGGTACACGTCTACCAATACTTGGGGGTATGGATCGATAAGAACCTCACCTTCCGCTCCGAGATCAAACATCTCGTAGACCGGACCAAGGCAAGGCTCTCTGTCATGAGAGCTCTGTCTGGGCTTAGGGGCTGGACACCGCGTACTAAGATCTTTCTACGTGCACGCTGTCCGTCCCATTGTGGACTACGCCTCCGTCGCCCTGATCACAGTCAAACCTGGACTCAGGAAAAGACTCGACATCATGCAAAACGAAGCCGCCAGGATTATTCTGAGTGCCCCTGGGTGGGTTAAGGTTACTAACCTCCTCTTGGAGGCCAAACTCTTTCCCCTGGACACCCGGATTGATCAGATGGCGGCCCAGTTCCTTGCCAATGTCCTACAGTCCCCACTGGACTCGCAGCTAAGACAGAGAGTGCAGCGTCGGATTGCACAGAACCAAGAGCTCTTTGCTAACAACACCTGGCTGTCTCACACAACCAGAGTGCTGAAACGCTTTGAGCTCAAAGAGACACTACTGATTAAGGGCATGGACCTTCCCCACCCTGACTATGTCTCAGCCCCGCCGTGGGCACGATCCTTGATAGAATTCTCTGTCATGAGTCTATCAAGAAGAAAAACGCAGTACTCACCGCCTCTATTGAAGGCTG
>NW_028234439.1:18422881-18432881 GCF_977035675.1 Penaeus japonicus
GACTGATTGGTTGATTTATTGATTGATTGATTAGATAGATAGATAGATAGATGGATAGATAGATAGATAGGCAGATTAATAGTATATAGATTGATAGACAGAACAATACGCAGATGTTTATATATATATATATATATATATATATATATATATATATAATATATATATATATATATATATATATATATATATATATATATATATAAATGTGTGTGTGTGTGTGTGTGTGTGTGTGTGTTTTATCGGGAATAATAGTCGTTCATGGAGTGTATAGCAGTGTATTGATAGATAGATAAATAGATAAATATATAGGTAGAGGAAAACAAAAATAAAACCAAGAAGACAACAAAGAAAAGAAAAAAAAACGTAAACAAAGGTCAAAGGTCAGGATATAAAAATAAATAATAATGACGAAGATGAAGAAGAAGAAGAAAAAGAGAAGAAAAAGGCGAAGACGAAGAAGAAGAAGACGGAGAAGAAAAGAAGAAGAACTAGGAAATGAAAAAGAAAAAGAAGAAGAAAGCGGCGAAGAAGAAGTAGGAGACGAAGACGAAGAAGAAGATGACGAAGAACAAGAAGAAGACGAAGAAGAAAAAAGAAGAAGACGAAGAAGATGAACTAAAAAGAGGGGAAAAAAAGTAAAAGAAGAAAAGGAAGAAAAAAAAAAAAGATAAAAAACAAACCTACCTTCAAAATACTCCCCCCCCCCAAAAAAAAAAGCTAAAAAAAGACAAAAAAAAAACACAAAACCAAACTCAGAGTCCCCTACGTGTAAAGCGACTGCTGTTGCGCCGTCATTCGGAAGATCGGCTGGTAGGCGCCGATGCTAATCTCCACCGTGACGTCATACGGAGGATTAGGCTGACCCACGGTGTTGCTGAGGGCGAACAGCACCAGAGGGAACCAGATGAGTGCAATCACGCCCAGGAGAGCGCAGCCGCCCATCCCGTATTTGATGATTTTCCGCTTGCTCTCGCCACGCCCTTGTGGGTATTCGTCCTCGGCGCGACGCTCACACTGCGGAGGTGGAGGGGGATGTTGAGGTGGATTTTGAGGTGGATTTTGAGGTGGATTTTGAGGTAGATGTTGAGGTGGGTTTTGAGGTTGTGCGTTGGGCTAGGGGGCTGTGGAGGGGTGGGGAAGGGTGGGTAGGGGTTATGGAGGGGTGAGGTGGATGTTGAGGTGGATTTTGAGGTGGATGTTGGGGTGGGTTTTGAGGTGGATGTTGGGGTGGATGTTGAGGTGGATGTTAAGGTGGATGTTGAGGTGGATGTTGGGGTGGATGTTGGGGTGGATTTTGAGGTTGGTTTTGAGGTGGATTTTGAGGTTGCGTTGGGTTAGGGGGCTGTGGAGGGGTGGAGGTGGATGTTCAGGTGGATGTTGGGGTGGATTTTGAGGTGGATTTTGAGGTGGATTTTGAGGTGGATGTTAAGGTGGATGTTGAGGTGGATGTTGGGGTGGATGTTGGGGTGGATTTTGAGGTGGATTTTGAGGTTGGTTTTGAGGTGGATTTTGAGGTTGCGTTGGGTTAGGGGGCTGTGGAGGGGTGGAGGTGGAGTTCAGGTGGATTTTGAGGTGGATGTTGAGGTGGATTTTGAGGAGGATGTTGGGGTGGATTTTGAGGTGGATGTTGAGGTGGGTTTTGAGGTTGTGCGTTGGGTTAGGGGGCTGTGGAGGGGTGGAGGTGGATGTTGAGGTGGATGTTGAGGTTGTGCGTTGGGTTAGAGGGCTGTGGAGGGGTGGGGAAGGGTGGGGAGGGGTTATGGAGGGGTGAGGTGGAGGTGGAGGTGGATGTTGAGGTTGTGCGTTGGGTTAGAGGGCTGTGGAGGGGTGGGGAGGGGTTATGGAGGGGTGAGGTGGAGGTGGAGGTGGAGGTGGATGTTGAGGTTGTGCGTTGGGTTAGAGGGCTGTGGAGGGGTGGGGAAGGGTGGGTAGGGGTTATGGAGGGGTGAGGTGGATGTTGAGGTGGATTTTGAGGTGGATGTTGAGGTGGATGTCGAGGTTGTGCGTTGGGTTAGGGGGCTGTGGAGGGGTGGGGAGGGGTTATGGAGGGGTGAGGTGGAGGTGGAGGTGGATGTTGAGGTGGATTTTGAGGTGGATGTTGAGGTGGGTTTTGAGGTTGTGCGTTGGGTTAGGGGCTGTGGAGGGGTGGGGAAGGGTGGAGAGGGGTTATGGAGGGGTGAGGTGGAGGTGGAGGGGGATGTTGAGGTGGATTTTGAGGTGGATGTTGAGGTGGATTTTGAGGTGGATTTTGAGGTGGATGTTGGGGTGGATTTTGAGGTGGATGTTGAGGTGGGTTTTGAGGTGGATGTTGAGGTGGATTTTGAGGTGGATTTTGAGGTTGTGTGTTGGGTTAGGGGGCTGTGGAGGGGTGGGGAAGGGTGTGGAGGGGTTATGGAGGGGTGAGGAAGGGTGGAGAGGGATGGGGAGGGGTTATGGAGGGGTGAGGAAGGGTGGAGAGGGATGGGGAGGGGTTATGGAGGGGTGGGAAGGGGTGAGGAGGGTTGAAAAGAGAAGGGGGAGAGGTGGAGTGCCAAATGGAATTGGAAATTGAGGCAGTTAATATAGCCAGTGTCATGTTTTAGCGCTATTATCTTTGCTTAGGCAGTAGTGGGAAGGGGCGGGGTGGGGGGAGGGGGATGGGAAGGGGGGAGGATGATGAGACTGGAGTCTGTGTGTGTGTGTGTGTGTGTGTGTGTGTGTGTGTGTGTGTGTGTGTGTGTGTGTGTGTGTGTGTGTGTGTGTGTGTGTACGTGTGTGAGTGTGTGTGTGTGTGCATGCATACTGTATATACTGAATATACTGAAATATACAATCAATTCTTCCCTTTTTTCTCTCCCTCCCTCCCTCCCTCCCTCCTCCCTCCTCCCTCCTTCCTTCTTTCCCTCCCTCCCTCCCTCCCTCCTTCCCTCCCTTCCCTCCCTCCCTCCCTCCTTCCTTCCTTCCTTCTCACCTTAATCTGGAAGATATGTGAGAAGATGTCCTCCATTTTGACCCAGTCGCTAAGGTTCATGCTCGTGTCCGTCCAGATCCAGTCCATAAGCGTCCGCAGTTCGAAGAGGAATGGCACGTTCATAAACCTGCGTCGAGAGACCCGTGGGTTATATAGGAATTGATGAGTGGGATGATAGGTGGAGAGACCCGTGGGTTATATAGGAATTGGTGAGTGAGATGATAGGTGGAGAGACCCGTGGGTTATATAGGAATTGGTGAGTGAGATGATAGGTGGAGAGACCCGTGGGTTATATAGGAATTGATGAGTGAGATGATAGGTGGAGAGACCCGTGGGTTATATAGGAATACATAAATGAGAGGACTGATGAAGAGACCCGTGGGTTATATAGGAATTGGTGAGTGAGAGGATAGATGAAGAGACCCGTGGGTTATATAGGAATTGGTGAGTGGGATGATAGGTGGAGAGACCCGTGGGTTATATAGGAATACATAAATGAGAGGACTGATGAAGAGACCCGTGGGTTATATAGGAAATGGTGAGTGAGAGGATAGATGAAGAGACCCGTGGGTTATATAGGAATTGGTGAGTGAGATGATAGGTGGAGAGACCCGTGGGTTAAATTGGAATTGGTGAGTGAGAGGATAGATGAAGAGACCCGTGGGTTAAATTGGAATTAGTGAGTGAGATGATAGGTGGAGAGACCCGTGGGTTAAATTGGAATTGGTGAGTGAGAGGATAAGCGAAGAGACCCGTGGGTTATATAGGAATTGGTGAGTGAGAGGATAAGCGAAGAGACCCGTGGGTTATATAGGAATTGGTGAGTGAGATGATGGGTGGAGAGACCCGTGGGTTAAATTGGAATTAGTGAGTGAGATGATAGGTGGAGAGACCCGTGGGTTATATAGGAATTGGTGAGTGAGATGATGGGTGGAGAGACCCGTGGGTTAAATTGGAATTAGTGAGTGAGATGATAGGTGGAGAGACCCGTGGGTTATATAGGAATTGGTGAGTGAGATGATGGGTGGAGAGACCCGTGGGTTAAATTGGAATTGGTGAGTGAGATGATAGGGGGAGAGACCCGTGGGTTATATAGGAATTGATGAGTGAGATGATGGGTGGAGAGACCCGTGGGTTATATAGGAATTGATGAGTGGGATGATAGGTGGAGAGACCCGTGGGTTATATAGGAATTGGTGAGTGAGAGGATAAGCGAAGAGACCCGTGGGTTATATAGGAATTGATGAGTGAGATGATGGGTGGAGAGACCCGTGGGTTATATAGGAATTGATGAGTGAGATGATGGGTGGAGAGACCCGTGGGTTATATAGGAATTGATGAGTGGGATGATAGGTGGAGAGACCCGTGGGTTATATAGGAATTGGTGAGTGAGAGGATAAGCGAAGAGACCCGTGGGTTATATAGGAATTGGTGAGTGAGATGATGGGTGGAGAGACCCGTGGGTTATATAGGAATTGATGAGTGAGATGATAGGCGAAGAGACCCGTGGGTTATATAGGAATTGATGAGTGAGAGGATAGGTGGAGAGACCCGTGGGTTATATAGGAATTGGTGAGTGAGAGGATAAGCGAAGAGACCCGTGGGTTATATAGGAATTGGTGAGTGAGATGATGGGTGGAGAGACCCGTGGGTTATATAGGAATTGATGAGTGAGATGATAGGCGAAGAGACCCGTGGGTTATATAGGAATTGGTGAGTGAGAGGATAGGTGGAGAGACCCGTGGGTTATATAGGAATTGATGAGTGAGAGGATAGGTGGAGAGACCCGTGGGTTATATAGGAATTGGTGAGTGAGATGATGGGTGGAGAGACCCTTGAGTTATATAGGATAGATGAAGAGACCCGTGGGTTATATAGGATAGATGAAGAGACCCGTGGGTTATATAGGATAGATGAAGAGACCCGTGGGTTATATAGGAATTGGTGAGTGAGAGGATAGGTGGAGAGACCCGTGGGTTATATAGGAATTGGTGAGTGAGATGATAGGTGGAGAGACCCTTGGGTTATATAGGAATTGATGAGTGAGATGATAGGTGGAGAGACCCGTGGAATTGATGAATGAGATGAGAGGCGAAGGGATCCGTGGTTTATATAGGAATTGGTGAGTGAGATGATAGGTGGAGAGACCCGTGGGTTATATAGGAATACATAAATGAGAGGATTGATGAAGAGACCCGTGGGTTAAATTGGAATACATGAATGATATGATAGATGAAGAGCCCCGTGGGTTAAACAGGAATAAATTAATGATATAATAAATGAAGAGACCCGTGGGTTATTGCGGAATTAATGAATGAGAAGATATATGAAGAGATCCGTGGGATAAATTGGAATACATGAATGAGAGGATAGAGGAAGAGACCGGTGGGTTATGTAGAAATTGATGAATGAGAGGATAGAGGAAGAGACCCGTGGGTTAAATTGGAATACATGAATGAGAGGATAGAGGAAGAGACCGGTGGGTT
The DNA here is from genome assembly GCF_977035675.1 of Penaeus japonicus. Taxonomy (NCBI): domain Eukaryota; kingdom Metazoa; phylum Arthropoda; class Malacostraca; order Decapoda; family Penaeidae; genus Penaeus; species Penaeus japonicus. The sequence continues at coordinate 18,428,321 of NW_028234439.1, forward strand.
ATGTAGAAATTGATGAATGAGAGGATAGAGGAAGAGACCCGTGGGTTAAATTGGAATACATGAATGAGAGGATAGAGGAAGAGACCGGTGGGTTATGTAGAAATTGATGAATGAGAGGATAGAGGAAGAGACCCGTGGGTTAAATTGGAATACATGAATGAGAGGATAGAGGAAGAGACCGGTGGGTTATGTAGAAATTGATGAATGAGAGGATAGAGGAAGAGACCCGTGGGTTAAACATAAAGAGATAAAGGAAACAACAGACGACGTGACCCTCGGGTTAAAGAGCAAAATTAAACTTAAATAGACGAAGAAACCCATGAGTTAGATAGAAAAAAAGAAAAAAAAGATAGACGAAGAGACCCATGGGCTAAACCAAAAAAATTCCCTTTGATCCAACCACTTAAATAATAATAATAATAATAATAATAATAATAATAACAATAATAATAATAATAATAATAATAATAATGATAATAATAATAATAATAATAATAATATCTTCCAACTCACATTCGAAAGGCGAAGAGATTGACGTAATTGTACTGTTTGCAGAGGAAGTTCCCGAGGATTCTGGTCGGGTACCCGCATCGGATCTGGTAGGCGGATAGCAGGAGGTTGAGGCACTTAACCATGTACCAGATCTGAGGCGGGGGCTTCGCGTTGAATTCCCTGTGGGGGTAGGGGGGTTAGTTAGAAAGTCTGTGTGTTTATTTATTTATTTATTTATCTATTTCTCCTCCTCCTCCTCCTCCTGCTGCTCCTGCTCCTGCTCCTTCCCTTCCTACTCCTCCTCCTCCTCCTCCTTCTCCTCCTTCCCCATCCCCCCTTCTTCCTCCTCCTCCTCCTCTTCCTCCTCCCCATCCCCCTCCACCCCTCTTCCTCCTCCTCCCCCTCCCCCTCCTCCTCCTCCTCCTCGTCCTCCCCCCTTCCCCCCCCTTCCTCCTCCTCCACCTCCTCCTCCTCCTCCTCCTCCTCCCCCTCCTCCTCCTCCTCCTCCTCCTCCTCCTCCTCCTCCTCCTTCCCACTCGCACGCACTCACCTCTCCGTCACCGCCGGCAGAATGAAGAACATCCAGACATGAATGCCGAAGGTTAAGGCGACCTGGAAGTAAGAAAAAGGAACATTTTTAATTCATTTATTTTCCCCAACTTATTTCTCTTTCTTATTTCTCTCTTTCTTTCTTTTTTTTTATTCTTTTATTATTATTATTATTATTATTTTAGTCTTTGTGGATTTGTTTATTCTTTTCTTTTTTATTAGAGAATAGAAGGAAAAAAGTAATGTGATGATAATCCTACCCCCCCCTCCCATCCCATTCCCCAGCTCCTCACCACCTCACCCTAAAGCCAGTACCCCCCTCCCCCGCCCCCATCTCCCTCCCTCGCATAATCTTCCCCAAAACTCTGACCCAAAACCCAAACCAAACCCCTTCCCAACCTCACCCCACCTTCCCAACCCCACCTCACCCTCCCAAACCCCCCTCTCCCCGCCCCACCCTACCCTCTCAAACCCCACTCTCTCCCCCACCCCCAACCAACCATCCAACCCTCCTCCCCCCACTCCCACCCCCACCTCACCCTCCCCCACTCCCCTCTCCCCACCCCCATCCTCCCCCACCCCCTCCTCCCTCCCACCCACCCACCAACCCACACCCCCCTTTAAAAGATAAATAAATAAATAAATAAATAAAAATAAAAGGTCCCTCACCTGGAATATCAGCTTCCCGAGGATGAACTTCCTGAGGAACAGCGCCCGGTCGACGATGATGAGGCCGAACTGGAGGATGAGCATGACGAGGAAGGGCACGGGCACCCGGTTGTCCTCCAGGTATGCGCTCACGCCCCCGTCGCCTTGCTGGGTCTGAGGGCGGGGAGGGAGGGAAGGGGGGAGGGGGGAGGGAGAGGGTATGATTAGAGGGGTTATGTTTGGGGTATGTTTTGGGTTGGTGGGTATATTGGGGTGGGTATGTGGGGTATGTTTTGGCTGGGTTGGTGTGGGTATAGTGTGTTCTCTAGACCTATGCAGTGACAACCTACAAGAACAGTTGGTTGGTTGCTATGTTTGGTTGATTAAGGTGAGTCTTGGGTGGATGGCATATTTTGATGGGTATTTTAGGTGAACATTTTTGGTTGGTTGGTATGTTTTGGATGGTTGGTATATTGGAAGGGAATGTTATCCTTCTCTCTCTTTCTCTCTCTTTGTCTTTCTCTCTCTCTTTGTCTTTCTCTCTCTCTCTTTGTCTTTTTCTCTCTCTTTCTCTTTCTCTTTCTCTCTCTCTTTGTCTTTCTCTCTGTCTCTTTGTCTTTCTCTCTGTCTCTTTCTCTTTCTCTTTCTCTCTCTCTCTCTCCTTCTTACCTTTTCTCTTTTTCCCTCTTTCTATTTCTCTCTTTCTCTCTTTTTATTTCTCTCTCTCACCCTCTGTCTCTCCCTTCTCTATCTCTTTCACCCTCTCTCTCTCTCACCCTCTATCTCTCCCCCCCCCCCCCCATCAAACGAATAAAACCCAACCCAACCAACTTACGCCAAAAGCCGAGAAGCCGAAAATGAGAACGAAGAAGTTGAAGAAGTCACAGAAGAACATGTAGGCGTAGACGTCGACGGACACCTGGTACTCGGGGTGAAGCAGAGCCGTAATGAAGCCTCGAACTTTCCCAACCACGTGGTCCGCCCTGGAGGATGGAACGCGGGGGTGGCAGCTTTTGAATGTGGAAATTTGTGGGGTGTGCATCTTTTTATATATCTTTTTTTTATCATTTGATTTATTTATCTATATTTTTTTTTTCCGGGGGGGGGGTGAATTAAATTGGGTCTATTGGTTTTCTACCTTCTTCCTTTTTCTTAGAATTTAGAATTTAGGAAGGGGATGAAGTGATACACCTCAAACGAAATTAAGATGTTGAGATATTCCAATACCGTGAGGTGGAAATGTGTAACCTATTAGATAAGGTCTAAGGAAGTATAAGTACAAGTATAAGAAATTATTTCTAGTACACGCAGAGCGCCCCTAAACTCACCCTCCTTTGGCCAACTTGGGGAGCTGCTGGATGTTCTCCTTGACCTCCTCGAAGTCCGGCTTCTGGAAGTCCTTGAGCGCCTGCAGGTTGCACGCCGCGCAGGTCACGTGGACGGACTCCGAGGCCTGGGACTGCGAGAGGTGCGTGCAGTGCGACGTCGTGGAGAGCGGCCTGTCGTTGAAGGACACGCGGGATCCCTCCGAGAGATGCCTTCGGTGCGCCCTCCTTGCCGCCAGCGAGGAAGCCCTGAGGTTGAGGCTTCCGGGCGGCTGCGAGCAGACGGAGGGGTGGCGCCCGTACGACTGGCACGGCGACCACGTCCGGCGGTAGGCGACGACCTCGCTGCCCGAGCGGTGGCGCGCGCCGGGGCGGGGCATGTCCAGGTCGAAGCGCGTCTGCACGGCGCGCCCGTCCTCCGACAGCTGCCGGTAGTGCCTCGGGGGCGACGCCGCGGGCAGGGGCTCGGACGCGCGGGACAGGAGCGAGTCGTCGTTGACGTTGAGCAGGAGCGAGTTTTCCTCCTCGTCCTCGCGCTCCTCCTCGTGCTCCATCAGGGTGAGCGAGCTCTCCTTGGTGGTCGTCGGGAGCGAGCTCTCGCGCGTGTGCGACGGCAGCGACGTGTCCCTCGTGGTCGACTGCAGGGAACTGTCTCTCGCGTTGGACGACGACGAGGCATCCTTCAGCTCCTTCAGGTTGAGCGAGCTGTCCTTCGTGTCTTTGGACGTCAGCGAACTCTCCCTCGTGTCCTTCGAGAGCAGCGACGTGTCCTTGGTGTAGGAGAGGGTGGACCCGTCTCCGGAGTGGGAGTTGGAGCTGTCCTCCTTGCACGTGGTCCACGAGGCAGAGGACTCCGTGGGCTTCCTACAGGGGATGGGCTGCACGGACGAGGACGTGCGGGACTGCGTGAAGGAGGACTGCGAGGAGCTGCGCGACGGCGACGAGTGGGCGCTGGCGGTGGGCGTCGTGTCCGAGGACTCCTTCCACAGACCCAGACTCTTCAACATGAACCTGCAAGAAAGGGTTAATTTTGTCGGTATATGCCCAGGATTTAAGGAAATTATATAAAGATTATAAACCCATTAAAGAATCCATTCATTTTACGTATCAAAAAGAAAACATAAAACGTTAAGGAACACGAACATTAAGGATCGAATAAAACCAACACGGAAACCGCAAACAACAAAATACTAGAACAACAACAGCTACTAAGTACACACACAGACTCCCCCTTCCATCCCCCCTCCCTCCTTCCCCCCTCCTTCCCCATCCCCCCTCCTCCCACCCCCTCATCCCCATCCCCCAACACCCACGACCTGCCCCTCCCCGACCTGTGGAAGAAGACGACCAGGAGCAGTGCCAGGTCGTAGACGGCGTAGCGGTCCTTCTTCTCGACGCCGATGATACGAGGGGGCCAAAAGGGGGCGTTGAGGCGCGCGACCTGATTCCAGGGGAAGAAGTCGAACTGGAACAGGTACTTCACAACCACGATGACCTGGAAGGGGGAGAGTTTTTGGAGGGATTGTTAGCCATCTTAAAGGATTTTC
>NW_028234439.1:18442881-18445381 GCF_977035675.1 Penaeus japonicus
ACAAAGCAAATCCTAAAATCTCAAAGCTAATCCTAAGTTCCCAAAGTAAATCCTAAATTCCCAAAGGAAATCCTAAATTCCCAAAGTTAATCTTAAATTCCCAAAGCAAATTCTAAATTCCCAAAGCAAATCTTAAATTCCCAAAGCAAATTTTAAATTCCCAAAGTAAATCCTAAATTCCCAAAGCAAATCCTAAGTTCCCAAAGCAAATCCTAAGTTCCCAAAGCAAATCCTAAGTTCCCAAAGGAAATCCTCAATTCCCAAAGAAAATCCTAAATTCCCAAAGGAAATCCTAAATTCCCAAAGAAAATCCTAAATTCCCAAAGGAAATCCTCAATTCCCAAAGAAAATCCTAAATTCCCAAAGGAAATCCTAAATTCCCAAAGAAAATCCTAAATTCCCAAAGAAAATCCTAAATTCCCAAAGGAAATCCTCAATTCCCAAAGAAAATCCTCAATTCCCAAAGTAAATCTTAAATTCACAAAGCAAATCCTAAAATCTCAAAGCAAATCCTAAGTTCCCAAAGTAAATCCTAAATTCCCAAAGGAAATCCTAAATTCCCAAAGTTAATCTTAAATTCCCAAAGCAAATTCTAAATTCCCAAAGCAAATCTTAAATTCCCAAAGCAAATTTTAAATTCCCAAAGCAAATCCTAAGTTCCCAAAGCAAATCCTAAGTTCCCAAAGCAAATCCTAAGTTCCCAAAGTAAATCCTAAATTCCCAAATTAATCCTAAATTCGTAAAGTAAATCCTAAATTCCCAAAGCAAATCCTAAGTTCCCAAAGTAAATCCTAAATTCCCAAAGCAAATCCTAAGTTCCCAAAGTAAATCCTAAATTCCCAAAGCAAATCCTAAATTCGTAAAGTAAATCCTAAATTCCCAAAGAAAATCCTCAATTCCCAAAGGAAATCCTCAATTCCCAAAGGAAATCCTCAATTCCCAAAGTAAATCCTAAATTCCCAAAGTTAATCCCAAATTCCCAAAGTTAATCCCAAATTCCCAAAGTTAATCCCAAATTCCTAAATTAAACCCAAAATTTCCCAAAGTAAATCCTTATTTCCCAAAGTAAATCCTTATTTCCCAAAGTAAATCCTAAATTCTCAAAGTATCAGAATCATAAATCCTTAAAATCAATGTTATATCGTAGAAATAAATATCCAAATTCTTCAAATCCTAAAAATAAATACTGCATCCTTAAACTCAATAAAAAAAATCTTTCAAAGGTATATGTCCTAAATCCTAAAGTCAATGTTAAATCCTCAAAATAAATCCTAAAAATCCTATATCCTTAAAACTACTGACAAATTCCCAAAATGAATCGTAAACCTAAATCCTAAAACCCTTAAAATCCCCCAAAAAAATCCTAAAAATCCTTTCCCAAAAATCCTCCAAAAAGATCCCTCCCAAAAATCATCTCCCAAAATTCCTATTAAATCCTTCCCAAAAAAAGTTTTCCCAAAAAAATCCTTTCCCTAAAAAATAAAATCCTTTCCCCAAAAAATCCTTCTTAAAAAATCCTCCCCAAAAAATTCTTCCCCCTAAAAAATCCCTCCCTAAACAAATCCTTCCCAAAAAATCCTCTCAAAAAAATCCTTCCAAAAAAAATCCAAAAAATCCCCCCCAAAAAATCCTTCCAAAAAAATCCCTCCCCCAAACAAATCCTTCCCCCAAATCCCTCGTACCTTGAGGCTCTGCGGGTTCGATCTCGGAATAGTCATGAGCCGTGGAATCATCAGCGAGATATCCTCCGTCCAGCTGGGGGAGAGGGGGGAGAGGGGGGAGCGTGGAGGGGGGCCGGGGGCGGGAGGCCAGGGGGGATCTGTTGGAGGAGAGAGAGAGAGAGATGGAGGGGGGGAGGAGTTATGTCTGTTTTTTCTGTTCAATTTTTTTTTTTTCCTTTTCCTTCATATTATCATCACTATCATTATCATCATTATAATCACTATCATCACAATTATCATTATCATCATCATTATCATAATTATTATTATAAATATCATCATTGTCATTATCATCATTATCATTATCGTCAAAATTATTACTATTATCAATATCATCACCATTATCATCATCATCATCATCATTACAACTATGATTAAAACCTAGACGACGCACCTCTGTGGCGGCGGGGACAGAGGCAGGGGAGGGGGGGAGTGGGGGACGGCAGGGGGGGAGCGAGGTCGTGGGTGTATCCTGACACTCCTTGAGGTCGTGCGAGAGGTTCGAGATGTCCTAGAGGCCTAAGAGGGGAAAAAACGAGGTCAAAGGTTAAGATATGAGCAAAGACACAAACACAATAACGAGTGAATAAAATTGATGAAAAACAGACACAGTGATACGAGAAACGCCAAGTCACGCTAGTTTCCTATTCATTAATAAAAAAACAAAGGGATTAGGAATGTAAATGAACGTAACTGTAAACAAATATAAATCCGAAAGGAATATAAACGCAAATTTATGTAAATGTAAATAAATATAAACCCGTAATGTATGAAAACAG
>NW_028234439.1:18452881-18455381 GCF_977035675.1 Penaeus japonicus
GAGGAGTAATAGGGTTATACAAGGAGGGGGACAGATGGACAGGAAAGGGAACGGGTGGGGGGTGGAACTATACAAGGAGGGGGGAACAGGGATAAAGGGACAGGAAAAGGAAGGGGAAAAGGGGGGGGAGGATCTATTGTAGGAGAGGAGACAGGAGAGAGGGGTGGAGGAGTGAATGAGGGATACAAGAAGAGGGGGGGACAGGGACAGGAAAGGGAAGGGGAGAAGGGGAGAAGGGGAGGGGGGAAAGTGACAGGGTTATGCAAGAAAGTAAGACAGATGGTTAGGGAAGGGGAGAGGAAGGGGTAGATAGGGGGACCCATGTCGCTTTTGCTCACGTCAAAAATTATTTTCTCATGATTATTCTCGGGACTTTTCCTTAGATTTTTTTTATTGATATTGTTTTTAATATTATCATTGATACTATCGAGTGGGAAGTACCTTAAATAGATAAATAAATAATAATAAATAAAAACAGTTACTAGAAACCTAATGAAATAAGTCGTTTTAAGTATATACAAATAATATACCTGTAACATTTGAATAAAATCAACAATATAGATCTTATCCTGGAACGAAACTAAAAGGAGTATAAAAAAGGAAAGTGGAAAAAAGAGGAAAAAGGGAAAACGAGGGAACTGCGAGACTCTATTTAAAAAAAAATAATAAACCATACAGATGGCCTGCCCGTTTCGAAAACACCAAATGAAAAAAAAACGAGTCAAAACGCCACACGAAGATAGAGATAGAGAGAGAGAGAAAAAAAATGTATTCATATATATATATAAATGTATAGACAGTAAACGAAGACACTAAACGTAGAAGGCCGCTAGGATTCTCCAGCTCTATAACGTGATGCAACATGCTCCTACAAGCGAGAGGCGGCCAGGCCAGGTCAGGTCATTACAAGTGTGGTGGGACATCGCTGGCGAGGTGGTGGAGACCGAGGGGCGGTGGTAGGCCAGGTGGTCTCGCAGCCACGGGGGCCCGATGTCGTGGGCGGCGGGGGCGGAGGCTCGCATGGGGGCGTGGCGATCCCGGAGGGCGGGGTAGGGCGGGGGGGAGAAGTAGGGGAAGGAGTCCTCCGAGGGGGAGGTGATGGGCTGGTGCGAGAAGTGGGGCGTGGTGAGGGAGAGGCGAGCCGGTTCGAGGTAGCCGTCGAGGGACAGGGTCATGTTGGCGGAGGAGGGGGTGGGGGCCCCGGGGGTGGCGCTGAGGGCGAGGGGGCGGGGGGACGCAGAGGAGTCCTGGGCACCGTCCACACCTGCGGAGGGGGGCAGGGGAGGGGGCGAGGTCATCTCCAAGGGAAGGGGACTACTGACATTGGAAAACTGTTCCGAGGTGTTAGCTGCAACAAGGATAAATCAATGCGTTAGACGGGGCGTGCAACGGCTAAGGCCCGCTGGCTTCACTGGCTATCAAAAAGGATAAAGCTCAGACATGCGTTGGGAAAAGGCCACAGGTGCGCACTATTGCCAGCTACGAAAAAAAAATTGGAACTATTAAAAAATATTCAGAGCAGATGGCCACACGGATTAACCTACAGGTCCTCTACAAGGCGTTTGCACACAACCCGTCTCCTCGACCCCGCCTCTTGGCTGGACGGACACTTGTTAGGGTTTGTTGGCTTAATGGGGAAGAAAGATTTGAGACAAGTGGCTTTAGCACGGAAATCATGTCTGTTAGAGACAAGTGCATAAGTATATGAATTTATAGAGTAGAAGTAATTTCTTAATTCGGAAACGCACGTCATCCATAAAAGGGAAACAATTTAGTTTACTAATTTCCTGATTGCGTAATTGGAAATGTCAGGCAATGCTTTGCAAAGAAAGCATTTTCAAAATTACAGGCAGCTTTTAAAATAGAGTAAAAATATGCCATTCAAAATAAAGAAATATACAAAATGTAGCAAACGATGCATTTTCTGGCCACAAAAAATATATATCAGACAGAAAAGTGGATCTAAAAATCATGACAAAAGGGCTCTTTTTCATGTCAAAAATCCATACCATAGAAAATGATCGATTCTATGTAGAAAATGAGATAATGCAATATCAACCGGTACGTTGAATAATATATTTTAATAAACACGCCTTTAACTCTAAATTATCTTTTATGGATGAATTTATCACGATAATCTTAGATCAATGTTACTATCATTAAAGTAATTTTCCAAAAGGAGACGCATACCGAAAAATGAAAAAAAAAGAACTTCTAAAAATCCACATACCCAATAAGCTAAAAGCAACACTCCACAAAGTGTATATAGAAAGTAGCACAGCGGACTTGCTATCATGGCAAGTCCAGTAGCTTTACCAGAAGCACAAGAAGCCTGCCCACCTAATTATGATAGGAGTAGAGCGACGTGGATGGCTAGCTAACTAATAGGAGGAAGAGGCCTAGTAACTGTAGGTGTGGGTTGAGTCTCGTAAATGCCTACTTGATTGAACTAGTAGATTAATTTAATCCCTTTGAAGAGAGAGAGAGAGACAGATTTCTA
>NW_028234439.1:18457881-18460381 GCF_977035675.1 Penaeus japonicus
TCATTACTAATAGCATTATCATAATTATCATTATTATCTTCAGAATTGTTTTTTATCATCGGTACTACTTCCTTTCCTGTTGCTGTTAATGTTGAAATGAATATTAATCTTATTATTTATCATAATTGTTATTATCATTTAGTAGTATTTCCCATTAGAAATCCCATCCTTATAACTACTGTTAGTATCATCATAACCAATGTTACACTATCATTATCATTATAATCTTTATCTAAATTTATAATTATCATGGCCATTGTCAGTATTATCCTCATTACTACAATAATTATCACCATTATCTCCACTATTGCTACATTATTATCATCATTACATAATCATTATCATCACTATTGGCATTCGCACCACTGTCACCATTTCTACAACCAATAAAATCGCTATCATTATCATCATCAATATAATTACCATAACAACCAATATCATTATCATCATAACCACCAATATCACTATCATCATAACCACCATTACCACACCATTACCAAAAACACTAATATCCTCACTATCACCACAACCACCAATTCCATCCTAGTCATCATTATACAATCATCATGTCTACTCACTTTCCACAATCTTGTCGTCGGAATTGTCGCCGAATTTTTTCACACAAGCGATGCCAAGGAGTTGAACAAACCAACATGCGTTCATGGAAAGTGGAGCAAGGAAGACACAGCCAAGGAGCTGAAGGAAGGTCTTGACGACGATCACGCTCACGTTGTAGCCCAGAAGGTAGTTCCATCTAGCGGTAGGCGAGGGTGAGTTAGTGTTGGAAGAGGAAGGAGAGGAGGGGAGGGGTGAGGTGGGTGGAGGATGAGGGTGGAGAGGAGGGGAGGGTGAGGTGTTGGGGAGGAGGGAAGGTGTGGGGAGGGGAGGAGGAGGGGTGAGAGTGTTGGGGAAGAGGGTGGGGAGGAAGAGGAGGAGGGGGTGAGAGTGTTGGGGAAGAGGGAAGGGGAGTAATATGGGGACGTGAGCAAAATTATATCATCAATGTCATAATTATCAAAATGCCACAATCATGGTAAGTTTCTTAATATTTCATAATGATAATAGTTTATACAAATTTGTCATTTTCAGTCATAATAAAATACCATTATCGTTACCCTCATCATCATTATAATTAATCATAACTTTAACATGATAACAAACAAACAATAAACAATAATAAACAAACAAACAAACAAACAAACACACAAGCACATAATTCTACCCATACCTTCACCACAAAGCCACTTCCTCCTCCTCCCCTTCCCCCAAAGCCACAAAGCCACTCCCCCTCCCCCTCCCCCTCCCCCAAACCACAAAGCCACTCCTCCCCCCCACTCTCCCAATAGCCCCAAAGCCACTTCCTTCCCCCAAAGCCACCTCCTCCCTCCCCTTCCCACAAAGCCACTCCCCCTCCCTCCAAAGCCCTAAACCCCCTCCCCCACTCCCCCAAACCCACTCCCCCCCTCCCCCTAGCCCCAAACCCACTTCCCCCCCTCCCCCTAGCCCCAAAGCTCCAAACCCACTCCCCCCACCCCCCACTCCTCCCCGCTCCCCCTCCCCCAAAGCCACTCCCCCCTCCCCCATCCCCCCACCCCTCCCCACTCCCCCTAGCCTCAAACCCATCCCCCTAAAGCCACCCCACCCCTCCCCCTCCCCCAAACCCACTCCTCCCCCCTCCCCCTCCCCCAAACCCACCCCTCCCCCACTCCCCCAAAGCCACTCCTCCCCCCTCCCCCAAACCCACCAAAGCCACAAAGCCACCAAGCCCCAATACTCACAGCCTAAGAATCGTCGAAAGAGGCCTGAGGTAGAATTCATTGCCAAGCCAGAGGAAGACGAAGGCTCCGAGCACATAACCCAGGGCAACGAGGGTCACGCGGTTCGTCCCGCCGAGGAACATCACGGCTAAGGTGATCCAGTAGGAAGTAAAGAACACGACCACTTTGACCATGTCGAGGTAGTTCCTGCGGGAGGGGGGTTGGAGGAGAGGTCATGTGAGGTCAGGATTTTTTTTTTTTTTTTTGAGGGGGGGGGGTTGAGGCGGTATGGGGGGGAGGAGGATGTGTGGTGGTGGTGATGATGATGGTGGTGATGATGATGATAACAATGATGATTATTCTGATGTTGGTGATGATGTAGATAGTGATGATGATGGAGATGGTGATGATGGTGATAATGATATTGGTAATAACAATGATAATAACAATAAGAATGATGATAGTAATAACAGTGATAATAATCATAGTAATAGTAATGACAATAATAACACTGATGATGATAATAAGGATAACAGTAATAATAATAACAATAAGAGGAATAATAATGATAATGATAATAATAATCAAAATGATAATGATAAAAAATAAAATAACAGACTTATGATAACAACAACAATGATAATGATAATAATGATAATCATAATACAATCATAATGACACCAAGGATAATCATTATTATCATGTCATCATAATAGCATTGGTGATAGTAATAGTAATAACAA
>NW_028234439.1:18477881-18483799 GCF_977035675.1 Penaeus japonicus
CATACAAACATATACATATACATATATATATACATATAGATTTCAAAATTACCTCAGCATACACCACGAGGAAGGGCGAGCACCTCAGCATGGCCGCCCGTTGGTTCGGAATCATCCACAGCACACACGCCCACAGTAACAGCACGAAGGTTAGCCAGCTGTGGTACGTAATACTCCACGCCTTTTGGTAAATAAGAGTATCAGTGAGCGTATGTATAGAGGTGTTTTTTATGTTGATTTTTATATAGATGTATAAAAGTAAGAGTGAACATATGTATAAAGGTGTTTTTTATGGTGATTTTTATATTGATATATAGAAGTATCAGTGAGTGTGTATGTAAAGGTGTTTTTTTATGTTGATTTTTGTATAGATATATAAAGGTAACAGTGAGTGTTTATATAAAGGTGTTTTTTATGTTGATTTTTGTATTGATATATAAAAGTAAGAGTGAGTGTGTATATAAAGGTATTTTTTATGTTGATTTTGTGTTATTTTATGTACATGTATATATCAAAATGATAGTGAGTGTATGTGTATAAGTGTTTATATGTATTCCTATAAAGGTGAAGGTAACATAAAGGTATATATGTATATATACCTATAAAGGTATAGGTAATATAAAGGTATATATGTTTATATGTATTCCTATAAAGCTATAGGTAACAGTGAGTGTATGTGTAAAGGTGTTTTATGTATTTATATATAGTGATATATAAAATTAACAGTGAGAGTATATATAAAAACGTTTTCTTGTGTAATCTTTTTACATAAATATATTAAAGGAATTGTGAGTGTACGTATAAAAATATTTTTATGTTTTTATATATAAATATATGATATAACAGATGAAGGTATTTACATGGCTTTTTTCAGCTTCTTTTTCTTCTTAAGATTCCCCCTTACTCAAACAAAATTATCAATCAATACGTATTTTGATGGTTTTGAATCCACTGATATATCAATTAGTTCTAAGCTTTGGTATGTGAGTGTGTCTATACGAGTTTATGTCATACACCATAAAAAGGATATATTGATCACTATAAGATCTATAAATTTGTTCAGAATAAAGGATCTACAGCATTGCACGGTCTTTCACCTCTTGGCATTGTTATAAGTATCTTATATCTGCAACTTGTGACCTCAATTGCATTATCTTAAGCCTTTCTGAGGCCTTTTTCTAAGAGCCTAATGGGTTTGATTGCATTATCTTTCGTCTTATCTAAATATCTACAGAATTCTACAGACTTCAAAGGCCTTACCTTAAACCCTTAAAGGATTGTATGTATATATATATATATATATATATATATATATATATATATATGTATATATTATATATATATATATATATATATTATATAATTATATATATATAAATGAATTTTTAAAAAGTAACACCTGGATGTCTCAATCTCATATGTACACCATGATTAAAAAAAAAAAAAAACATTCACAACAAAAATCCCCACAAAACAAAAAATAACAACAAACATCATCAAACAAAAAATAAAGAAAAGAAAATGATCAATGATTTTTAAAAATAAGAAGAAATACTCACCATCATAACAATGTTAGTAGCGATATAGGAGGATCGGATGACCAGCTGAAACACGCTAATTAAAGGAGCAATCAATCTCTGAAGCGAATTCTCTTCTTCGACTCCTTCTCCTCCTCCTCCTCCTCCTGGTCCTCCACCAGCTCCTCCTCCTTCTCTATCTTGTCCATCAGCTCCTCCTCCTCCTCCTCCTCCACCTCCTCCACTTCCAAGGTCGTCAGGTACTCCACCTACAGCGCCTCCGTCGTAATGTGGAGCGTATGGTACGAGGTAGTCCACTTTATCTGTCTTTTCCTGTGGGGGATAATTTGGAAGAATAAAAATCTAAATTGATATGGAAATATGTCGGCCATAATAGGAGGGGGAGGTGGGGGGGATAATAAACCGAATGATATATAATAAGAAAATTAGACTTCAAGGGGAAACAAAAAAAAAAAAAATTGAAGTGTAACCCGTTCGTCTGATTAAAAAATCGACGTCGCTCAAACGCTGTCAAAAAAAAAAAAAAAAAAACGCGAAATCAGGTTTTGAAAAACGATTAAAACGAAAAACCGGAAAAACGGAAAAAACAAAAAAAAAAAAAAAGACGCGAAATCTGGTTTTCAAAAACGATTAAAACGAAAAACCGGAAAAACGGAAAAACGAAAAAAAACGATTGAAAAGAAATAAAACAAGTTAAAAAAGGTCATTCCGACGAAGAAAAAACGTAATTCATGACGAAAGTATTATATAACCAATAAAATTTGTCTTAATCATGATGATAATGATAGTAATAATAGTAATTGTTATCTTCCATATGATTATCATGATGATAACAATGATGATAACAATTAATCAATTATGATAATCCTGGTAATAAGGATAATGTTAATGATTATAATATTGATAATAATGAAGGTGATGATGATAATGATTACGATGATATTGAAGACGATGATAACTATGTTGATGATATTGATCATGAAAATAACAATGATAATGATAAGGATGATGGTGATAATAATGATAATGATAAAAACAATAAAAATGATGATAATGATAATAATAATAATAATGATAATAATGATAATACCAATGATCAAGATGATACTAAGGATGACAATGATGATAAAAATAATCATAAATAAAAGTAATGGAATAAAAGTAATGGTGATGAACTATAAAAGTATATTAATAATGACAACAATAATGATATGATAATGAGAGGGAGAATGATAACAAAGATAATAATCATTAAAACAAAAATGATGATAATAATAATAATAATAACAACAATAACATCCAATAACAACAATGACAATAGTAATAATAATGAAAATGATAATGACGATGATAATAATGATAATAACAATAACAACAACAATAATGATAACAAAAATAAATTAATATCAAGAATAAAAAGACGAAAAATGATAATGACACACCCACTACTCTACGTAAACAAAAATGTAAACAAAGAGCACGTGTTCGAGCCAATAACATAATTGCTAATTGCTGTTTCGTTAATTACTTGGAAAGATGATTAGTCTGAGGGGGTGAGGGGCGGTCTGTGTGTGTGTGTGTGTGTGTGTGTGTGTGTGTGTGTGTGTGTGTGTGGGTGTGGGTGTGAGTGTGTGTGTGTGTGTGTTTGTCTGTGTGTGTGTTTGTGTGTGTTTGTTTGTGTGTGTGTGTATACGTGTGTCTGTGTGTGTGTGTGTGTGTTTGTCTGTGTGTGTGTGTATGTGTGTCTGTGTGTGTGTGTGTGTCTGTGTCTGTGTGTGAGTGTTTGTGTGTGTGTCTGTGTGTGTGCGTGTGTGTGTGCGTGTGCGTGTGCGTACCAATAAATCATCTGATTACCCACTTCGTAATTAAAAGATTATCACCCAGCTCTTTTCACAATACATTTAACAATATCTCCTCCCTTTAATAAGAGCGAGATGATACATATGTCATTTTATACCCAAACATAAATTAAATTGATATCTAGGCAAGGACAAAGCGAAGGAATATCTAGATATTTTCTAGCCAAAAGCAAATAAAAAAATAAATAAATAAATAAAAACGATATTATATTAAAAAGTAATGTACACAAATATTACATATAATGCTTGACTACAACTAGAAACGGTTCTAGAATCAAAATAAATAAATTATTTGCTTAGTAATAGGGTATGTTTTTTTTCGTTTTTTACTAGAATTTAGAAGTGAAAAAATATATATCTATTCGTTTAGTCGAATTAATTGTTACATTAATAGTGTAGATGATTCTGATATCTAGCATTTAGAAAATAAGAAATCTAGAAAACTTTGTCTTGATAGAAAACAGAACCAAACACGGCCATGTATGAGAATCTAAAATATACTTCAAAAATCCTTATTCTAACAGGGAATTTGGTCTTAGAAAAAGTCCTATACCATGCGTGGACAAGGATCTAGGCTAGAAAATTGCTACATTAGTCTATCATAGTAAAGTATAGAAGTACTAGAGGAGTATAGAGTAACTACCAAAAGGAATCAGTAGGTTTTGTAGAAGCGTTTCCTCAAAGGAACTCCTATAAGGAAGGATGGAGACGCAAAATGAGATTGCTATCTAAAAAAATAAAAAAAAATAAAAATAATAAAAAAGTGGGGGGGGGATGAAGGATGTAAATCGACCCATAAAAAGAAAAGGAGAATCGAAAAAACAACAACTAAAAAACTAGATGAGAAAAAGCGACTAAAAGAGTCAGTCACTCACATACGAGAGTTTCCTCTAAGAAACACCTATGAGACAACATGGAAACTACCCCAAAGAAAGAAAGAAAAAACAAAAAAACAACAACAACAAAAAACCACAATCACTACAACCAAACGAACATCAGCCAACCCCAAAAGGTAAAAAAAAAAAAAAAAAAAAAAAAAAAAAAAAAAATCTCTCAGAGGGACTTTAAAAACTTGACCCTAAGGAGGAGGAGGAGGAGGGCTCAAGGAGGAGAGGGAGGGAAGCCCAAGGGAGGGAGGGAGTGAGAGTGAGAGCGAGAGGGCGGACGGACGGGTGGGCGGCTGACGAGTACCTGGGAGGGGCGTGGACCCAGCTTGGAGGGCAGGGACCCATTGGGACCTCCACCGGAAGTGTTGTTACTCCTGAGCGAGGCATTGTTACTGCGGGCGGAGTCCCTGAAGGAGGCATTGCGACTGCGGGCGGAGGTTAAGGAGGTATCCCAGCCTTGGTCGGATTCCTTGCTAGCATTCACGCCCACTACGCCCACGACGCCTTCCTGGTGAGGCGGTGGGCGTGGGGTGGGTGTGGGTGAGGGAGGGGGAGGGGGGAGGCAGGGAGGGAGGGGGTGTGTTACTGAGTGAATTTAGGAGTGATAAACTAACTACATATCGTCTAATCTACATATTTGTTTACCCAAATTCATGATTAATCGGAGTCTTGCTTGAAATGTGGATGCTCGACCGTAGAGTTTAACAAACGGTCATAAATATATTCAAATGTTTTTTACCTTACGTAATAGAATAAAGATACCAGAATCCTTGTTGTTGATTCTTCTCTTTGTGACGGCACTTATATATATATACCAACAGTTTTATAAGCATTTAGTAAAAAAAAAAAAAAAAAAAAACATATAGATAAAAAATATACATATATATATATATATATATATATATATATATATTATATATATATATGCATACTATATATATATATATATATATATATATATATATATACATATTCCAGTATTTCTTTATCATACTCATTATAATCTCAATCCAACAAAATGTGATTTTATCATAATCTTACGATAAAATCACCATAGAAAAATATGAAAAAAATACAATATTTTATTAACCTGATCGTAACAGATAAGTTAAAGAGAGGTTAATGGTGATGGTCATGCAAACTAGACAGAATACTAACGATAGGATGTCATGCAAACGTCATGCACATACACCGAAATATACCATCATGACGAGATGCCATGTATGACACGTGTTAAAAATGGCTCATCGAAGAACTAGAGTGGAAGAGAATAAAAAGCAAAACATAATAAAAAAAATAATAATAACAATAATAATGATAATAATAATAACTGCAGTGTATACGGAAGTCGGACGCTGTACCATCAAATAAAAAGTAATTATTCATTTTTTTCGATAATGTTTTATCAAAGAAAAATAACAACTGTGCATGTGTTAATTCCGTCAGTTCACAAAAGCAAAATGGAAAAAAAAAGACACAGGAATACGGACTACGAACACATATAAACAAACGCCTTTATGTATCTAAGAACGAACAAACAAACACAGATAAACAAACCATCTTTTTTTGCAATTAGATAAAAGATTAAACAAACATGACGATACGAACATAGGCTGACGTCTATAAGTGAGGTA
>NW_028234439.1:18483899-18486399 GCF_977035675.1 Penaeus japonicus
TATTATATAATTTGTGATGAGGAGGAAAGTAATTATTTATCTTTTTATTATTTTATCTTTATTAATTTAAGTGTTATTATAATTGTTGTCCTTATGATGGTAATGATGATAGTGATAATGATGATAATGATAATAACAAAAAGATTAATAGTATTGAAAATTATGATAACGATAATGATTATAATGATAATGATGATAAGAATAGTAATGATAATGATAATAATAAGGATGATAATAATGATAACGATAACAATTATAACCATGATCATAATTATATCAATAATGATAATAGTACTCCTAATGAAAAATTATCATCATTATTATCATCATCTTTATTTATTATTTCAATCATTATTTTTAGCATTAGCAATATTCATATCACGATTATTTGCATAATTGTGATCACTAATGTCTTTAAATTACATTTTTTCTTATTGTTTCGTCCCCTTTTCCCCTTAAGATCCTTTCTTATCACTCACGTTTATTTTTATTCCATCATCTGCGTTCTTCCATTAACCCTTTAAGCAATTTTCTTCTCTCAATTTCATATTCCAATAACCGAAAAAAGGCCAAATAATATGCAAAATAACGATACTCTCTGAAAATATTATATTGTGTTATTTTACCTCGGTTGCCATGTGCTAGTTTTAGGAAATTAGAACGATTTTTTTTTCGATAATTAATGTTTATAGTGTAAGAATAGTATATCAATTTCTTTGTTTTTCATTTATTGTCATTGTTTTTATTTGTATTATTATTATTGTTATCAATTTTATAATCATCATCATCATTATCATTATTATCATAATCATTTAGGTTATGTTGTTGTTTTAATAGATTACTAGAATTATCATTAATAGTGTAATTATGATGTTTTTTTATTTACTCATTGATGTTGTTATTGTCATTGCTATCATTATCATTATTGTTATCATCATTATTATCATCCCTATCATCATTACTATCATTATCATTATAATTACTGTCATTATAATCATCATTATCATTATCACTACTGTCATTGTAATCATCATTATCATCACAACTGTCATTATAATAATCATTATCATCATCACAACTGTCATCATAATCATCATTATCATCATCACTAATGCCATAATAATCATCATTATCCTTATCATTGCTCTCATAATCACCATAATCACCATCATCACCATTATCATATAAAGACAACACAATATGAAAATAATTCCCTGCCAACAATAATAAATTTGACAACATCGGATTATAAACACCTTTTGCTTTTCGTCCGCACCTCGAGAGCAGTTTATCATCAGTGTCATGTTTATCGCGTTTTGGCACACTAGGACGTCTGCAGGTCACTGGCACTCAGGCTGAAAAGGGCACTGACTTCTCCGTAACTCGTGTCTGTCTGTCTGTATGTCTTGTCTGTTTTGTCTGTCTCTCGCTCTCTTTCTTTAGTTCTCTGTCTCTCTGTGTCTCTTTTTTTTCTCTTTCTCTTTCTTTCTTTGTTTGTTCATCTCTTTCTCTCTCTCTCTCTCTCTCTCTCTCTCTCTCTCTCTCTCTCTCTCTCTCTCTCTCTCTCTCTCTCTCTCTCTCTCTCTCTCTCTCTCTCTCTCTCTCTCTCTCTTTCTCTCTTTCTCTGCCCGTCTCCCTCTCCCTCTCCCTCTCCCTCTCCCTCTCCCTCTCTCCCTCCTTCCCTCCTCCCTCCCTCCCTTCCTCTCTCCCTCTCCCTCCTTTCCTCCCTCCTTCCCTTTCCCTCTCCTTCTCTCTCTCTCTCTCTCTCTCTCTCTCTCTCTCTCTCTCTCTCTCTCTCTCTCTCTCTCTCTCTCTCTCTCTTTCTCCTTCTCCCTTATTCTTGGAATGCCAAAGTCTAAGGCTTCATGACCAGAGTTATTGATCCTTGCTGATTTTAGAATATTTTTGTTTGTTTGTTTGTGTTTTGTCTTTGGGTCGAGTGTTGTGGGTGTTGTTGTTGGTGTTATTGTGGTTGTTTTGATGGTGGTGGTAGTTTGTTTGTTGTCTTTGTTGTTGCTGATGCTGCTGTTGTTGTTGTTGTTTTTTATCATTAGTGTTATTGTTTTGATTAGTATTAGTTGTAGTTTCATTATCATCATCATTTTTAGTATTGTTGTTGTTTATGTTGTTGTTGTTATCGTTATTGTTGTTATCTGCAACATAATGTGTATGAACCTTATTGAGATTCGGATTTGATGAACAGTGAATGCAAGCGATGCAATGTATTCAATATTAAAGAAATTAACATATATATGACATTCCATTCTTTTCGATGTAAATGTTGCAGAGAAAACTCTAAATCCGTTCGACTGTTTTCTAAAGCAATTGCAATTTGTGATTTAATTATTTTTTTGATAACATAGACAAAAATAACTTAAATGAAGTCGGGAAAATGTTGGGGGGAAGAAATTGAACGAAAATAATTCAGAGAAGAAATTGCAATAAAACAAAGAAAGAAATAAAGGAAATAACTAAAGGATAATGATCTACGTCGAAATAT
>NW_028234439.1:18491399-18493899 GCF_977035675.1 Penaeus japonicus
TTTCTCTCTCTCTAATTCCCCTTTCGTTTCCTCTTTCCGTCTCCTCCCATTTATCTTTCCTACTCTCTTTAGGCTTCTTCTTTCTCCTTTCTTCCCCCCTCTCTTTCTTCCTCTCTTTCTATTTCCGTTTTCCCTTCTTAACCCTTTCTCTATTTTTTGTTTTCTTTCCTTCTTCTATTTTCATTCCTCTCTCCTTGTGTCCTTATTTATCGTTGCCCTTTTCCCCTCTTTCCTCTTTCTTATTCTTTTGTTCTCTCTTCCTCTTTCTCCGTTTTCCTTTCCCCTCTTCATCTCTTTTCCCTCTTCATCTTTTCCTCTTCATCTCCCCTTTTCACTTTTCCTTCTCTCCCTCTTTCTCCCTTTCCCCTCTCTCCCCCTTTCACCCTTTCGTCTTTTCTCCTCTTTATCCCTTTCCCCTCTCTCCCTCTTACTCCCTTTTCCGTTTCTCCCTCCTTCTCTCGCTCCTTCCCTCTTCCTTCTTTCATTCACTTCCTACTTTCTTTCTCCTTTCTTCCAATTTCATTTTTTTACTCTCCGTTTTTATCTTATTTTTTATGTTTATTGGTATTTTATTTATTTTCTTAAAGTAAAAGTTAATACAAATGAATGAATAAGAGCATAAGATAGAGAGCAAAAGAAACAAAAGAAAATGGAATGAGAATTTAAACAAACACGGGAATAAAGGATAGAAAAGACAACATCGAAAAAATAATAGTTATAAAATTATAGTAATAATCTTTTTAATGAAGTTTTAATGTACTTAGAACATTAGAAAACATTTCAAATATGATACAAATATAATTAAACTTCTGTTTCTATCATTATTTCGCCTCTTAATTTCTAACAATAATTTGATTTATTGTTCATCTAATTAAAGAAATGAAAGAACTTAAATGTAATAGTAAATTAATATGAAATACAAGTTTTTTCATGTCTAATACTGGTATTGACTTCGTATAAGTGACATGACCGATTGTGGGAAGTATAAGTGACATGGCCGAAGCCAGGTAAGAGGATCAATACCAAAGCAGATTCGCCAGACCTCTGGAACTTCGTGCATTTTTCCCTCATGAATGTTTATTTGTTTTGAACGTGGTGTTTGTGCAGTTTGTAACAGAAATATATGTATTTCTTAAATGTACAGGTATTCTACTAAACTAAAACCTGAATAAGAAGTTATGAAGGTATCACGAAAACCGAAGATGATGTATTCCAGTTAGAAAAATAAGAAAAAAAAGAGAGAATCAACTATAAGGAATTCGATCCTCTAAAGCAGGATCATGAATGAGATCGAATCGTACTCACATATTCCCAGGACGAGAGGCAACAGCAGACGGAAGATCAAAGTTGCAACGAGTTGGTGAGCAGCCATCGTTGCAAATGTTGCAAGTCAATCGACGACGACGAAGTGGAGAAGAAAAAGAGGAGGAGGAGAGGAGGAGAAGAAGGAGGAAGAGGAAGAGGTCAGTTAAGGTGGGAAGAAGTGGCGACCGATAGTGCGTGATGCGTGGGAGGAAAATGGCGGACGAAGAGAGGGAAGAAGAAAATCGGAGAGATGAAGAGGAGAGAATTGGGGTCGATGACGGAGGTCTTCTGGTGTTGCATCACCTATGGCGTTGCAGGAATGGGCAATGACGTCACGTGGTTTTCCAGCGTCTTCTTCGGCAGGATTGGCTTTTCCTGGACGGGGCAAAGGGGAGAATTATTAGCGCTGGATTGTTAAAAAGGATGTTTTGTTTTTGGAATGCGAATGGAATAGATAGTGTGTTATGAAGAAATCTGTGTGTGTGTGAGTGTTTGTGTTTGTGTGTTTGTGTGTGTGTGTGTGTGTGTGTGTGTGTGTGTGTGTGTGTTTGTGTTTGTGTGTTTGTGTGTTTGTGTGTGTGTGTGTGTGTGTGCATATATATATATATATATATATATATATATATATATATATATATATATATATATATATATATATATATATATACACATATACATACTATACATACGCATATACGTATGTACATATTTACACATAATCATAAAACCCCACAGCCTAATACCTTATACCTTATACCTCATACCTTATACTTGTTACCTTATACCTTATACTTTACCTTCTGCATCAGAGGTTTACAATCCTCGGCAGTTTACGCACAAAATGTGGCAGAAAAAGCCTTGCTATACACAAAAAGAGAAGAATGATCTCCCGCTGTATATAATATCTTTCTTTTGTCATTCTGTGTAAACTTTTTTAGATTGTTTTGAACGGAAATGTTTACAGTCTTGGGTTTAGGCCTGGTTTGTACGTACATACGGATACGTACGCACAGATACGTACACACACATGCCATGATATGGGCCTTGTCTCTATGTATACACAGATATGTAGACACGTGCCATGATATGGGCCTTGTCTGTACGTACACCTAAATACGTACACACATGCCAGGACATGGGCCTTGTCTGTACGTACACACAAATACGTACACACATGCCAGGCCATGGACCTTGT
>NW_028234439.1:18518899-18521399 GCF_977035675.1 Penaeus japonicus
CTAGAACGTAAACTTTCAATTGCTTTCATATCAGCTTTTCATCCACTTTCAACAATATTCATCCACTAAAACATCAACTTTCAACCATTTTCATATCAACTTTTCATCCACTTTCAACAATTTTCATCCACCAAAAACATCAACTTTCAACCACTTTCATATCAACTTTTCATCCACTTTCAACAATATGCATCCACCAAAACATCAACTTTCATCCACATTCATATCAACTTTTCATCCACTTTCGACAATATCCATCCACCAAAAACATTAGCTTTCATCCACATTAACAAGAACACAACACCTCTTTCGAAAACTATAACAACCAAGTGAATCCACAAAACCAAACACCACATCCAGAACATCCACTTTCACCCGCTGCATCCACCTCTTCCACCTCCACTAATGAGGACAAGTTTGTTAAGATATATATTTTTTTTTTTTTTTTTTTTTTTTAATCAGAGTTCAAATACATGTGTCAAAGGAAACCATTTTGGCGTAACATCTAAATTGCAGGGTTTTGTCTCAAAGTAATTGTACAAAGCTTTTTTGTTATGTTATGCAAATGAGACTGTAATTAGATGAAGACGAGATTAAAGGTTTGATAACGAGAGATGTTATGTGTGTGGGGGGGAGGGAGGTTGTGTGTGTGGGGGAGGGTGTGTGTGTGTGTGTGTTTTAGGGGGGGGTTGTGTGTGTTATGGGGGGAGTTGTGTGTGTGGGGGGGGTTGTGTGTGTGTGTGTGTGTGTGTGTGTATGTTGTGTGTGTGGAGGGGGGGTTGTGTGTGTGTGTGTGTGTGTGTGAGGAGGGGGTGTTGTGTGTGTGTGTGAGGAGGGGGGGGGTTGTGTGTGGTGTGGGGGGGGGGGTGCGTGTGTGTGGGGGGGGGTGCGTGTACGCGTGCGCGTGCGTGTGTGCGTACGTGTGACTGATTACATGAATAACCATATTTGCGAACATGTGTTTACGTTAGCTTATGCGTGTGCGTGCATGCATACCTCTCTGCATGTCTATGTATTTCCATTGGCTTGTACACATTCTTTTCTTCCAATTACCGTTCCTTGACCGCGTAAAAATCCACTAATTGGTCAGCTTCACCGGAAACAAAAAAAGAAAAAAACGAAAAAAAAACGGCAATGTTTACATGGAGACGAAGACCCGCGTCCGAATCATGTAAACAACTCGTTCGAAAGGGTCGACAGATGACTTTGAAAACGCAATGCCGGCCATTTGAAGAGGAGAAAAAGGACCCTTGGGATCTGCTTTTAATTATGCCTAGATTGTAAAAGGATTTGTGTTTTGTACGAGCGTTTGAGCTAATTTAAGAAGTTTTCTTTTTTTTTTTAGATTATTATAGTTGGTATAATTACATGAATCATTTACGTTCGTTCGACCGGAATTATAATTACTAATGATTTTTAATCTGTCGTTGTTTTTCGCTTCTCTCTCTGCTCCCTCCTTTAACCTTTCTTTTTCTTTTTCCCCTTTGCCTTTCCCTTCCCCGTTTCCTTCCCTTTCCCTTCCCTTTCTCGTTCTCTTTTTCTTTCTTTTCTTTCGCTTTCTTTTCCTCTTCCTTTATTTTTCTCCGTCTCCATCTCTATCTCTATCTCCATCTCCTTTTCCTTTTCATTCTGTTTCTACTTCTCCTTCTACTTCTTTTTCTCCTTCTTCTTCTCCCTATCCTCTCCCTCTGAGTCTAGTTGCCGTGGCGAACGGACGTGTTTTGCTTCTCTCCGCCGCCGTCAAAAAAATTAAAGATTAAAAAAAAAAAAAAACATGGCTACGGATGGTCTTATGAAATCATATTAGGAAGTTGCACAGTCCTAATGAGATCAACAACGCCCACAATATCCGTCTGTCTGTCAAAATACGTGAAAATGTATCGCCAAAGCAGCAAGTCTCATTTGGTGTTCCTCAAGGCCCCGTATTAGGTCCAATCCTATTCTCTATATTTATGATCTATTGACTGTTGCAAAACAATGTCTTCTTATTCAGTACGTTGATGACTCTCAGATTCTCCACGTTGCTTCTGTAAACAATTTAAGTGACTTAATAAACTCTAAACAAATATGCAATGAGTTACTTCGATATAAGTGGTCTGAAACTGAATCCAAAACACGATTTATTTTTTTTTATAGGCAGCTGCCTATCTCGTTCTGCATTACATGTACTTTTTATTGTTCATGTTTATGCTATATCATTACTATACATGGAAAGAGAATAACTATTGTACTTAATGGAATATAGTATTTTGAATTTGAATTTTGAATTTGCATTTGAAGTCTCTTTATATATATATATTTATATATATGAGTATATATAAATATATATATACATAAGTATAGAGAGATAGATTAAGATTCTGTCTATATATATATCCTTCTACTTCTTTTCCCCCTACCCCCCCTACCCTCCCACTCCCCTCTCCCTCTACCTTCCCCGTCCTTCGAGCCTCCCCCCTCCTTCCCCCCGTCCCTCTACCCTCACCCCTTACTCTCCCCA
>NW_028234439.1:18538899-18543899 GCF_977035675.1 Penaeus japonicus
TTTTCTAGTCCATTACAGATTTTCAGGAAGTTTTTAACAGTTATTTATATATATATGTATATATATACTTATAATTTTGTATAATACAATTATAGAATTTTTCGTGATTCACTTCCTTCGAAAAAAAAAAAAATTAACAATAATACTTTTCTTTTCTTTTTTGTTTCTTGTATGGAGGTATTCACGCTAAAAAAATAAAAGGAATATTTTCTTTCAGAACCAATAAAATAAATATGTAAATGAGAATAAACACAGATAAACGGAATAAATTAAACAATGAAAAAAAAACTCTGAACCTGACTAGGGATGGCAAAGGGATTCTAACAGTTCTAACAGTTTATATACTGTAGATAGAGTTCTTCTCTTTTTTTCGGGTCTAACGGTTCTAACGATCTTAACGGTTCTAACGATCTTAACGGTTTTTAACGGTTCTGGCTATTCAAACAGCTAGTCCATCGCCGCGTCTTCTTCGGCCAGGCACTCCGCCCCGATGCCTTCGTCGATGCTGATCTGGCGTTGGGCGCGCGCCTTGGCCACTTCGCCGCTGTCGACGCTCCCCCGCCCGGAGTCTGGCACTTCCGGCACGCCCTCCGCTCCCCCGCAGTCCTCTGGAATCGCCACGACCTTCAGGATGGACATGGAGCCCTTCCTCCGCGCCAGGCGTTCGCAAGGGGCGGCTCCAGTCAGCGAGGTCTCCCTTACCAGCGGCGAGAGCGACTGCTTCTTCCTGATGTAGCGCGAGATGGACCTGTCGTAGGGCAAGGAGAGGTACTTCTTGTCCCTGGGGTCGTGCTCGCTCGTCGGGAGCTTGTCCAGACTCCGCACCCGCCGCAAGGGGACCGCAGGAGGCTTCGACGCGCCCTCGGCCAGGACCTGCAGCGAGAGGGGCGTCATCGCCATCTTCCGGCGGTGCACGGCGGGCGAGACGCTGCCGCAGGTCGTCGTCTGGAGGGCCAAGCGCGCCGACGAAGGAGTTGGAGGAGGCGAGGACGGGGGCGTCGGAGGATCCTCGCGGACGCTGCCGAGGACGCTGGGGGCGGAAACCCTCCTCGTAGGGCGGGGGTGGAGGTGAAGGTGGAGGTGACTCTGGCTCTGGGACGGGGTTTCCGGGTCGTAGTCAGGGTCGTCTCCAGAAACCATGACCGCGCCTGCAATTCGGAGGGAGTCGTTAAGGTCGGTGTTACTGTGTTGGAAGCGACGGAAAATGACTCTAGTGAACTTGCCGTTATAAAAAGCCTTGCGTCTTCCTGAAACTTCGACCTCGAAAATGAAATGAAAATAAGGAATGGGGAGAAATAATTATTACGATCAATATCATCATTATCATTATTCTTCTCTTTAACATTGACATTACCTTATCACTATCATCATTATCATCATTACCATTGTTGTTATGCTAAATTATAATAACAATATTGGTAACAACAATAATAATATGATGATAATAAAAATAATTATGATCAAAAACTACTACTACTAATAATAATAATAACTGTAATAACTATAATATTGATAATATCAACAATGATAATGATGACATTAATGACATTTTTTTTTTTGATAACGAAACGGCAAACTGCAATCATAATAATTTTCAAAAAGTGAAATAAAATAGACAATAGGATAAAATGATAATAAAAATAGTTATTTACCAATACTATCATTATGAATATGTGTTATTCGTTATCGTATAAGTTACAAAATGTTATGTAAGTGACTAATCTATTCAAACTACAGTCAGTAATCATTAGTGAAACAAACACTAGTGATTGTGAAAGCAAGGGGAAAGGTGTTACATGTCGATATGTGTGTTTGTGTGTGAGAGAGAGAAAGAGAGAGAGGGAGGGAGGGAGAGAGAGAGGGAGGGAGGGAGAGAGAGAGAGAGAGAGAGAGAGAGAGAGAGAGAGAGAGAGAGAGAGAGAGAGAAAGGGAGAGAAAGAGAGAGAGAGAGAGGGAGGGAGAGGAAGAGAGAGAATGGAGACAGAGATAGAGAAAGGGAGAGAGGGAGAGAGGGAGAGAGAGAGAGAGAGAGAGAGAGAGAGAGAGAGACAACAGAGATAGGGAGAGAGAGAGAGAGAGGGAGGGAGGGAGGGAGGGAGGGAGAGGGAGGGAGGGAGGGAGGGAGGGAGGGAGGGAGGGAGGGAGGGAGGGAGGGAGGGAGAGAGAGGGAGAGAGAGACAGAAAGACAGAGAGAGGGAGAGAGAGAGAGTGTGTGCGTGTGCGTGTGTTTGTGGGTGTGTGTATGTATGTAATTCAAAATAAGTTTTCTTTCCACGTGCAAGAGTCAATTATCATATATATATAAATATATAAAACACACGATTGTTCTATTACATCACACATATCAGGCACGAAGGTATACAAAAAAAAGCCTAGAGAAGGTCAGTTGCTCCAGGAATGGTCCATCATGCGAGGAAAAGTAATAAAAAAAAAATAATAATAACCAAAACGACTAGGAAGCACCAAAGAGGAATTCTTCAGTCTCTCCCGAAAAGTAGTTTTCTTTGTACACAGTTTTGGAGGGCTAACTATTCCAAAAAGGGAAAAAATCGGTTTTGGCAGCAATCGAAGGGAAATAATGTACATACAAGTGATAAAGAGGGATTAAAAGGATAAACAAACAAACCTTTGTTATCCAAGTCAGCGAGGAGGACAACAAATAAGGAAAAAAAGAACAAATACATGAAAGAGAAGCGGCTACTTTTGATACGAAGCCGTGCGGGACTGGGAAGTAACGAAGAGTATTCGTGTTACCTGACGGGGGGACTTCCAGAGGTCAAGACATAGTACTGAAGATGCTCACGAGAGGAAATACTGGGTGGGGAGTGACACCTGAGGGGGGAGAAGGGGGGAGGGGGGTGAATCACAGCCTGTGACTCACGGTGTCGACTCGTGAGTCACGGAAATGAAGTCACACATCGATCCTTGAGTCAGTGGGACGGGTGGGACGGGGGTGAGGGAGGGGAGGTTCTGAGACCAAGTATAAAGGGGGAATTCCCTCGCTTTGAGCCACAACCACGATTTTTATCTAAAAAAAAAAGAGGGAAACAGAAAATACGACATCAAGAAACAACATCCATGGACAGGGAGAGGTGGAAGGTGTTGTCGAAACATACAACAACAACAACAATAACAGGAAAAAAAAACAATGGCAGAAGAAAAAAAAACACAAAATAGACCTACTGTATATCCTATTTTTTCTTTCTTTTTCCTTCTTTTTCTCCTTTTTTTTGCCATCATATTAATACAGTCGAGTCTTTTGCTTATTAAACACCAGCATAATACCACAACACCGAACGAACTGACGACAGCAAAGAGGCAGGAAGTGAGAGAATTCAATGAAGTAACACCAACTCACACCAAGGGTTAAGTTAACACCGATTTTAACACCACAACACTCTAAGGGGAGGGAGAAGGGGAGGGGATATGGGGGGTGGGGAGTGAAAAAGAAGAAGAAGAAGGGAGGGGAGGGGAGGGGAGGGGAGGGGATATGGTGGGAGGGGGGGAGCACACCTGACCTACCTGTCTGTCCGGCATCCCTAGCAAGTGACGAAGAAAAATCGAAGAGACAACAATCTGCAAGAAGATGCTGGGTTCTCAAAACCACTCAAAAGGACGCGAAGAAAGGAAGAAAAAAAATTAAAAAAAAAGAATAAAAAAAAGGAGAAGAGGTGAATTTTCTTTTCTCTTCCTTTTTGTTTCGATAAGAACGAGGGGGAAGGGGAGGAGGAGCAGGAGGAGCAGGAGGAGGTGGAGGAGGTGGAGGAGGTGGAGGAGGTGGAGGAGGTGGAGGAGGTGGAGCAGGTGGAGGAGGAGGAGGAGGAAGAAGAAGAAGAAGATGAGGAGGAGGAGGAGAAGGGGACGGGAAGGGGTGAGAAGGAAGGGAGGAGGAGGAGAAAGAGGAGGAGGAGGAAGAGGGGTGAGAAGGAGGAGAGGAGGAGGAAGAAGAGGAGGAGGAGAAGGAATAGGAGGAAAAGGGGTGAGAAGGAGGAGATGAGGAAGAAGAAGAAGAAGTAAAAGAGAAAGGAGGAGGAGAAAGAAAAAGAGGAGTAAGACGAGGAGGAAGAAAAAAAGAAGTAGATGGTGAAGTAGGATGAAAGGGGAAAGAGATGGAGGGAAGAGGAAGAGAATGCCGAAGAAGAGAAAGAAGAAAGAAAGAAATGCTTAAAGTCCCCCACTAGGTCCCTCCTGTGTAGAGCTAGAAGGGCATACCAAAGGACCCATGTTACTCCCATATCCTTATCTCCCTCATGAATTATCATGATCTTGGTATATTTTGCTTTTGCTGTTTATTTTCATTTTCATTTTTTACCCTGGTATCTCTATCAGAATGAGATACAGTCTTAGAAGAAAATCCTGTTGAATACTTCTCGATGGAAACAGATACAAACACCTCAGATGTTGAATACGAAAGGATCAGATATTTCTGTAAACATACAAAAAAAAAAAAAAAAAAAAAACAGGTCCTTAGAATTGTGTCTTCAATAACATGATTGTTTTTGATGATTGGTTTATATAACACATAGTGTCCTACGGATTATAAAACAGTTTATGTTTTATCTTCCTTACTTAACAAACCACAAAATATGTTTTTTTTTTTTTTTTTTTTGCTAATCATAAAAAAAGTAATACTCATATGATGAAATTTTAAAAAGTGAACCAGAAACAGAAATACATCGATGTATATAAAATAAAAACCAGCCAAAATAAGACCAGAATATATCTTATTTTATCAACCCATCTGTTATCCATAATAAACCCACAAATACCAAATACAATATATATATATATTATATATATTATAATAAATATATATATATATATATATATATATATATATATATATAATATATATATATATACAATATATATATATATATATATATATAAATATATATATATATATAAATATACATGTATATTAAAATACCCGCATCAAAAATCCAAACCAAATACCCGTACCAAATACCCACACCAAATACCAACACCATAAGTCTACA
>NW_028234439.1:18548899-18561399 GCF_977035675.1 Penaeus japonicus
GTATGTGTTTGTAATTTTTCATGTTATTTTTATAGGCAGTAAAACATTACTAAAATCGTAAGTTATATATATATAAACAAAAATATTAATATTATTTTGGGGGTATGTGTCAATCCACATTACATTCCTCATAAAAAAGCACAATTATCAACACGTGGCAGAGCTAGTGACCTCGAGGGGAGGGGGGGGGGGCAAATAGCCGAAGGGGCCTTCTATTAAATAAAGAGGGAGATCAGGTGGGTGCGCAAGACCCCTGGTTGAAGAGCGGAGGGAGGGAGTCCCTCAGGCGGATATGTGACTTTTGAACGTCTAAGATAATTTTACATGGTATGAAAATACTACCTTGAGACTATTTTTGAATGTTCTCTTGTATGGTAAACATGTACTTTAAGAATAACATAATGCAAGAAAAACAATGTTAATCAATACACTAAAAAACAACAACACAGAAACAAAACAACATCAAAACAAATCCTAAAAACACAAACAGACCAAACAAGCACACACCCAGACACACAAAACACACAGCCAAAAACAAACACAATAACACGTACCTCGACCAGCCAAAGAGGGGAGGCAAGGCAGTAAGGAGTGCTTGACCCCAACACCAAGCAAGCATCAGCAGACACCGGTGACCTGTTACCATTATGCCGTATACCATAGGTCGTACTATGGCTAGGTACCTGTCGAGGAAGTTTCTTGTTATAATGGTTATTTGTTATTGATAATGGGGGGTGATGGTGAGGGTTGTGGTTGTGATGATGGTGGTGGTGGTGGTGGAGGAACTAGTTGTTGTAGGAGTAGTGGTGGTGGTGGTAGGAGTAGTAGTAGTGGTGATAGTGGTAGTAGTAGTAGTAGAAGTAGTAGTAGAAGTAATAGTAAATTAGTGGTAGCAGTGTCAGTAGATCTGTTCAGAAACATTCTTATCATTACTATTATCGCTATAACTGGAATTATGCGTATTGATTATCAGCAATAGAAGTACAAGTAGTTGCAATAGTTTAGCGTTGCAGTAATAGTATAAAAAGTCTTTGAAATATAATAATATAAGAAACAAAAGAGAGAGAGAGCAAAAAAAGAGAAAGAGAAAGGAAGAAAGAAAGAAAGAAAAAAAAACAGAAAAAAACATAGACAAAGAGAGAGAAAAAAAAAGCCAGAAATACAACCAACCAACCAACCAACCAACCAACCAGACAGTCATCCAACAGAAACCCATCCATGCCATCCAAAGAATCTCGTAATTACACCAACGTCCTCCTGTTTACGCTTAACCGCTCTTAATGAGAGTGCCTGTGGTTTCCCCGTCGCCTCTTCCTCTTAACAGTAGTCGCTGGACGACCTTGAGACACGTGGCTCGAAAAAGATTGAAGTTTCCGGACTGCGGAAGTCGGGTTTGTCTCCTCTTTGTTTACTTTTGGGTTTGAGGGTTTGTTTGTTTGTTTGTTTTTTTTGGTGGGGGGAGGGGGGGTTGGTTTGGTTGTTTGTTTTGTTGTGTTTGTTTTCTGTTTTTATCTTGTTTGTTTGTTTTTTTGGTTTGTTTGTATCTGGAGATCTTTATTCGTCTATTTGTTTGTTTGTTTACTTATCTATTTATTCATTCCTTATCTGTTTTGTCTAATTATTTCTTCATATATATATATATCTATCTAGCTATTGCTGTATCTCTCTGTCTATCAATTTCTCTACTTATTTGTTTATACACACATGCATATGTATATAAGTATATATGTATATATGTATATATATATATATATATATACTTATATATATATATATATATACATATATATGTATATAAGTATATATGTATATATGTATATATATATATATATATACATCTACTTATGTATTATTAGTGTTAAAAGATTGTATAAATAAATATAGCCTGATAATAAATGACTTTTTCAATATCTAGGCCTACCTGTCGAGACGAATCCATTACTGAGAATGAATTTAATTTCCTTATGTTCGGATTACTTGTTCAAATAACGAAATCAATGGTTCTTTTGTCTTTGTTTGCGTGTTTTAAGTGTTTTAATCTATCTATTCCCTTATCTATCTATTTATCTACTGTTTTTTCTTTCCTTAATGAACTTGACCAATAGGAAAACATTTGATCTAACCGACAAATTTCTCGACCAATCACAGACGGTTAAATTTTGAGTCTGGGCACTCGTTCGAATTTCAAAATCAGTATCGAGTTGGTTATCGAGTGATTAGGTTGTAGATACACGCCATGGTACTTTATTACGTTATTTAATCAAAGATAACAGTTTAACAATGAAAATCTTACGGGCTCCTCACAATTAAGGTAAGAAATTCGCAAATTCGTATTTTAAAAAATTTGCTTTTGGTTTGAAAAGGGGGAGTCCTGGGGGGGGGGAGGGTCCTGGCTTGGGCAAAAATAAAAACTAGTTTATGTTAGATTAAGTTAGGTTTTCTGGCTTGAAAAAAGGGGGGCGGGGGGCCAGGACTAACCTTAAAACTAGGCTAGGTTAGGTTAGGTCTGTGAATTAGGTTTTGACACCGAAAAACTTGTTTTAAATCTTTATCCAAATTTAACGAACTTGCTTTGCCTGGATATTACTAATCTTCCATATCACTTAGATATCCTTTTAAATCACATGCATCAATGTCTCAATCATGACAAATCATATACCACCACAGAGAGAGAAAAAATGAGAAAGAAAGAAAAGTTGAAAGAAACAAAGGGATTAAAGGGAGATAATAGAAAAAAATGAAAGAAAAATAAAATGTCTTACCTGTCAAGTGCAATGACAGCGACAGTGATGGCTGAAGCCGCAGTGACGAAATTGGTCAGAAAAGCGGCACTTTGACACAACACTTCCGCTCCATCCCACTTCCCTTCGTTATCTTGTATATCTGGGATTATTTTCCTTTGTTTACTCTCCCATTCTGACGTTTCCACTATCTCTTCTTCCTCTTTTTCTTCTTGTTCTATGTCTATTTTCATTTCGTTTCCCTGTATGTGTAAATTGTCTTTGGGGAGCGGCTTTTCGTCCTCCGTTTTCTGTTCGATTTTTTCTCTTCCCGTTTTCCTTTCTTCCGTTTTCTTTTCACTCGTATCACTTTGTGTCATTTGCCGCCTTTCTGCTGTCTGTTCACTCTGTCTTTCTAAAGCGCCTACGTAATTTATGGATAATTTAATATTTACAGGTTTTCCTCGTATTCTGGCGCTGGCTTTTATTCTCGTTATCTCTCTTCCTTGTTCTGAATCCTTGCGCACGTGTCCGCTCGCTTGTTTAGTGGCGGCCTCCATTTTGTTTACTCCTTCGAGTGTCAAGGCAACCTGGCCAAGCTTCGTTTCCTTCTCTGGCCCTTCCTGCTCTGCCTTGATATCTTTTTGATTAATATATTCCTCCTTTCCCTCTCCTTCGTTCTCTTCTTCCCTCGCACTATCTTCCTCCGCCACTTGGCTCACCTCCATCTGCATCGCCTCGCGCCCCTCCTCCCTCCTCCTCTCGCGCCCTCCTGCTTTGACGATTCCGCCCAAGGACACGCCCGAAGGACCATCCTCCGCATCCCAACTCCGCCCGAAACTCCTTACGACGTCGCGCTCCCACCCGACGCCCTCATGCCCTAGGAGGCCGTGTCCCGAAGGCGCCGACGAAGGGGAGGGCGTGAGAACACGGCTCTCGTTCCCGAGGTGGCCGAGGGGCGACGGCAGAACCTTCAGGAGGGGGGGTTCAGAGGGCCCCATCACGACGGAGGCAACGAGCCCCGGCAGCACCACCACGGCCAGTACGAGGTTGCTTGCTGTCAGGCTCAGCACCAATCTGCACGAGAGAGAGAGAGAGAGAGAGAAGGACGGTTAGATTGGGGCGAGAAAGGGAGGAGGGGTGGGTGGGAAGGAGGGAAGGGAAGAGGGAGGGAGAGGGGTAGACAAGAGGGAGGAGGGAAGGAGAAGGGTAGACAGGAGGGAAGGGGAGAGAGAGACATAGAGGGGAAAGAAACAAGGAAGAGGGAAGAGACGGGAAGAAAAGACAGACAGAAAGAGAGAGAGAGAGAGAGAGAGAGAGAGAGAGACAATAATATACAAAACATACAACAACATCGATACCAATATCAATAATTCATAAGTACCTGATAATAACCCTAAAAATATATATATACAACTATAAAAAAATAACAAAATAAAGAAAGAAACAGGGAAAGATGTGAAAACAGAGCAAAATTAACCACATACTTAGGCTCAGATAAGCTAACAATGGGGAGTCATCACGGCCCTTAAGCAGTAGCAACGAGGTTAAGTAATATCATTATCTAGAATAAGGTAATTGGACCGAGGAGATGGAGAAAGAGGGAGAGAAAGAGGGAGAGAAAGAGAGGGAGAGGGAGGGGATTAAGGTTGGGTAGAGGAGATGGAGAGAGAGAGAGGGAGAGGGAGGGAGGGAGGGGGGGATTAAGGTTGGGTAGAGGAGAGGGAGAGAGAGAGAGAGGCAGGGGGGAGAGAAAGAGAGAGGCGGAGGGGGGGGGGGGGAGAAAGAGAGAAAAATGGAGTTAGAAATACAGAGAGCCAGAAAAATAAGGAAAGAGAAAATAAACAAGCAACAACCTCCCCCCTCCCTCCCCTCCCCCAAAAAAAATATAGTAACAAAAATAATAATACAATAGAAGAATAAAATAAAGAATAAAACAAAACTGAGAGAAAAAAGAGAAAAAGAAATTCGAGATAGGACCCTCAAGACAATGCACTAAGACACGTCACTCCTTTTTCCTTCAAAACGTCAATTTTCCTTTTACGTTATCGACCTTCAACGAAAAAGGAAGAAAAAAAAAGAAAAAAGAAAGTGTTGATGCGTTAATATCGAGGTGATGGAGAGTGTAGATAGCATTGGATAAAGATGGAGGAGGGATAAGAGGGTGGGAGGAGGAGGAGGAGGGATAAGAGGGTGGAGGGTGGGAAGAGGAGGAGGAATAAGAGGGTGGAGGGAATAGGGGAGGTGGAGGGATAAGAGGGTGGGAAGAGGAGGAGGAGGGATAAGAGGGTGGGGGGGTGGGGGGATGGGAAGAGGAAGGAATAGGAGAGGAGGAGGGATAAGAGGGTGGGAAGAGGAGGGAATAGGGGAAGAAGAGAAATAGGAGGAGGAGGGATGGAGTTGGGGAGGGGAGATGGGGGAAGGAGGGAGGAAAAGGAAGAAAAAAGAGGGGGGAAGAGGAAGGAGGATAAGGGAGAGAGAGGAAGAGGGAAGAGGAAGGAGGATAAGGGAGAGAGATGAAGAGAAAAGACGGGGGAAGAGGGGGAAGGAGGGGACACAGGGGGGGAGGGGAAGCCAATAATTGAGATAGTTGTGGTTTCCACTGTCTTTTGAGGAAGTCAAAGAGATATACGGAAGAGGGATACGGAAGGGTAGGCAAGGTAATGGTGGAGGGGAGGGGGGGGGGAGCGAGGATGAATGGAGAGGGAGGGGAAATCGATACGGAAATAGGGGGGGGATGGAGGGGGGAGGAGGGAAAGAGGGGGAGTGGGGAAGGAAAGGGAAGGAGGGGGAGTGGGGGAGAGAATGAAAAGAGGGAAGGAGGGGGAGTGGGGGAGGAAAGGGTAGGAGGGAGAGAGGGAATGGGGGGGGAAGGAAGACGAATGAAAGAAGGGAGTAGGGGAGGGAGGATGAAAGTAGGATTCAAGAAGGGAGGGAGGAAAGGAGGATGAGAAGAAGGAAGAGGAAGACTGGGAAAGAAGGAGGGAGAGACGAGGGGAAGGGAGGGAGACGGGAGGATGGGAAGGGGTAAATACGGGGGGGGGGGCGTAAATGGTGATAGAAACCCAGAATGAAGAATGAGTGAAACAAATTCATGGAATTGAAAAGGAGATGGAACGTAATAAAAAGAAAAATGAAGGATAAAGAAGAAGCAATTGAATAAAAGAAGAAGACTCGAGACAAATTAAAGAGAAGGAAGAAGAAAGTGGAGGAGGAGGAAGAGGAAGAGTAGAAGGATAAGAAAAAGACGAAGAAGCAGTTAAAGAAATAGTAGAAGGAGAAGAAGACGAGGACGAAGAACAACAATAAGACCAGAAAAAAAAACGAAGAAAAGAAAAAGATACAAAAATAATAAAGAAAAGACATGAAACGAAAAAGAAAGAAAGAAGGGGATACAAAAGTAAGAAAGAAAGGACATAGAACGAAAAAAGGGAGAAAAAATGAAATGAAAAGGTTTACGTTGGCCGGGAAGTTTGTGTCTCTCTTGACGTGGCATCTTAAGTAGTGCACTTGGACGCCCCTTTGCCTCTATTTCGTTTCTCTCGCCTCTTTCGCCCACTTTCTGTCTGGCGGATTATTTACTCTTCCTCGCTTACTCTCTGGGTCTAATTCTTTTTGTCTCTGTCTCTCTATATCTCGGTATGTCGGTATCTATCTCTTTCTCTTTGTTTTTCTGTTTCTCGGTATCTATCTCTTTCTCTCTCTCTCTCTCTCTCTCTCTCTCTCTCTGTCTTTCTCTCTCCCTCCCTCCCTCTCTCTCTGTCTCTTTTTCTTTCTCCCTCCCTCCCTCCCTCTCTGTCTCTCTGTCTCTTTTTCTTTCTCTCTCTTTCTCTCTTCCCCTCCCCTCACTCCCCCACTCCCTACCTCCCCATCCACCCCCCCCCCTCCCAGTCCCTCTCCTTCCCTCTCACTCTCTCACTCAACGTCGCCAAAGTGCGTCATTTGCAACCAAAAAAAATCATTCTTGCGTATTGCTGTCACCACGAGAGACTGATGGTTTGTTGACACACATGTTGGAACGTCGACAAGCAAAGCTGTTCACGATGGCCACGGCTCAAGATTTTACTTTTATTAAAATTCCTTTTCTCGTTGCAAATTGTGAAATCGTGTAAGTTTTTGCAAGAATAGATTTTTGAAAAATTGGAAGAAGATAAGATGGGTTTGGGGAGGATTGTTTGTTGTGTGTGTATCTTATATTTTGAATCTCCATTTTTTTTTTTTTTTTCTGTTCTCCCCTCTGTTCTCCCCTCTCCCTCTCCCTCTCTCCCTCCCCCTCTCCCCCTCCCACACCCAACCGAACAGAGACAAAAGACAAGGTTGTTTGTTTTTCTTTTTATTCCTTCGTTATATTCAGGATGTGGGCGGAGAAAGGAAAGGGGAAAGGGAGAGGGGGGATGAGGAGAGGGAGAGGGAGAAGAGATGAAGGGAAAGAATATGAGGAGAGGGAGAAGAGAAGAGGGGAAAGGATAGGAGGAGAGGGGAGGGGAAGGGGAAGAGGAGGTAAAAGTATAGGAGGAGAGAGAGGAGAGGGGAGAGGAGGGAGCAAGAAGGGGAAAGAATAGAAGAGAGGAGGGGAAGAATAGAAAAGAGAGGGGGAGAAGAAGAGGGTTGGGAGAGGGCGGAGAGAGGAGAGAGAAGGGAGGGGAAACAGAGGGAAAGAGGAGAGAGGGAGGGAAAGGAAGAAGATAGAAGAGATAAGAGTGGGGGTAAATATGGGTAGCGGGGAGGGGGGGTGAGGGGAGGAGGAAAAATGGAAAAGGGGAGGCGGCGAGGACGGGACAAGGGCTATAAATAGGCACATGTTCAGCTGTGAGGTCAGATGTTGCGGCTTTGTTGTGACGGGTTAGGCGTGCCCCCCTCCTCCCCCTCCTCCTCCTCCTCCTCCTCCTCCTCCCCCTCCCCCCTCCTCCCCCTCCTCCCTCACTCCTTCTTTCTCTTCGTCCTTCTCTTTTTATCTCCCTCAGTCTGTTTTTCTTTCTTTCCCTCCCTCCCTTCCCTTTCCTTCCCTTCCTTTCTTCTTTCCTCTCTCTCTCTCTCTCTCTCTCTCTCTCTCTCTCTCTCTCTCTCTCTCTCTCTCTCTCTCTCTCTCTCTCTCTCTCTCTCTCTCTCTCTCTCTCTCTCTCTCTCTCTCTCTCTCTCTCTCTCTCTCTCTCTATCTCTCTCTCTCTCTCTCTCTTCCTTCTACTCTCCTTTCTCTCCTTCTCTCCTTCCATCTCTCTTTCCTTCCTTCCTTCCATCTATCCATCGACCCTCTCTCTCTCTCTCTCTCTCACTCTCACTCTCACTCTCACTCTCTCTCTATCTATTTATATATTTATCTATCTATCTATCTCTCTTTTTCTCTCCTTTCCCTTCCTCACTACAGAACCAGCAAGACGCTTCACCACTGAGGTTAGAGAGGGAGGGGGAGGGGGAGGTTTAGGGTGAGGGGAGGGGGAGTAGGAGTAGGGTTGGAGAGGGGGGAGAGGGAGTAGGAGTGGAAGATGGGGGTGGGGAGTAGGAAGGGGCTCCATTATTCTCTTTGTCACGAGGTCAAGATGGTGACATTTTGGGTGATGTGACCTTCTGATGAATCCCCCTCCCCCCCCCCCATCTTGGTCTTTGTCTCATTACTGCATCAGTCTGTTTGTCTTTGTGTCTGTCTGTCTGTCTCTGTCTCTGTTTGGTTGTGTCTGTCTGGCTCGGTTTGCCTGTCTCTCTTTCACTCTTTCTTTCTTTATTTTTTTTCTTTTTCCTCATTTCT
Source organism: Penaeus japonicus (assembly GCF_977035675.1). NCBI lineage: Eukaryota > Metazoa > Arthropoda > Malacostraca > Decapoda > Penaeidae > Penaeus > Penaeus japonicus. The sequence goes on from NW_028234439.1 coordinate 18,557,363, forward strand.
TTTGGTTTTCCCCTCCTCCCTCCTTCGACCACTCCGTTACTCCCTTCTTCCCTCTCTCCATCCTCATCTCTCTCTCCTTCCTTACCTCCCTCCTTCATTCTTCCTCCCTCTTTTCATCTCTCCTTCTCTACCCCAATCGTCTCTCTCTCTCTCTCGTTCCTTTCTTCTTCCCTCCCTTCTTCCCTCCAACCATCCTTCTCATCCCTCCTCTCTCCTTCACTCTCTCCCTCCCTCCTTCATCTCTCTATCTTCTTCCTTTTTCTCCCTCCCTCCTTCATCTCTCTATCTTCTTCCTTTTTCTCCCTACTTCCTTCTATCTCCATCCCTCCTTCACTCCTTCCCTTCTTCCCTCCCTCCCTCTTTCCCCTCCCTCCCTCCCTCTTTTCTCTCCCTCCCTCCTTTCCCTTTCCTCCCCCTTCTCCCTGTCCTCTCCAACCTTCCCCTCCTCCCTCTTTCCCCTCCCTCCCTCCCTCCCTCCTTCCCCTTTCCTCCTCCCTCCTTCCCCTTCCCTCCCCCTTCTCCCTGTCCTCTCCCAGGCCCTCCACAGAGTGTAATGAAGAGCAGTGCCTCGCAGTGCCAGGCGATAGGAAGAGAGAAAGAGTGAGGGGAACGTGGCACTAAATGGCACTCACCAGAGGGCGTTAAAGTGGACAAAGTTGTTAAGTCAAGTTTGTTCTTTAGTTAGGGTTATTATCTTGAAAGTTAGGTTCCATAGACGAAAAAAATAGATGTAGGAATATATACTCTCTCTTATGTGCACACGTGTACGGAGAATGGTAGACACGTGCACATATGATAGGTAGATAGATAGATGGAAACATAGATACAGGCATAAAAACGCATATATAAATACAAACATATGCATAAACACGCATACAAACACACCTACACAAACACCTGCAAAGAAACACAAACACACAAACGAATAAACAAATTAACTAAACACACGGGAGCTCAAACACTCCTTACCTCCTACAAACATACACACACACACATACACACACAAACACACACACACACACAAATACACACACCGACAAGCGCGCACACAAACACCCACACACACACACACACACACACACACACACACACACACACACACACACACACACACACACACACACACACACACACACACACACACACACACACACACACACACACACACACACACACACACACACACACACACACAAATACACACACCGACAAGCGCGCACACAAACACAAACACCCACCCACACACACACACACACACGCACACACACACACGCACACACACACACACAGCCCCCACTGAGCTCGCTTAACGATGTTTGAACAGGCTAAATCCCCGATGACATGCCTATACATATTAAAAGTAAATATGTGGAGGCGTTCCGTGCCCACAAGCCCCTCCCCTGGTCAGATTTTGGGGGCGAGGGAGGGAGGGTGGGAGGGGTGTGGGTGGGTGGGTAGGAGGGAGGGAGAGAGAGTGGAGGTGGGTGGGAGAGAGAGAGAGAGAGTGATGGGAGGGAGGGAGGGTGGGTGGGAAGGAGAGGGAGGGTGGGAGGGAGGGTGAGAAAGAGAGAGAGAGAGGGGGTGGGTGGGAGAGAGAGAGAGAGAGAGTGGATGGGAAGGAAAGAGGGAGAGAGGAGAGAGAGATACTACTCCATATATCCCTTTCGGCCTGTCTCCCCCCCCCCCCCCCTCTATTACCTTACCTATCCATCCAGTCTCCCTCCGTACCCCTCATATCCTTATCCCATCCCCATTCCCTCCCCCATTCCCTCCTCCCCACCCCCCCTTCAAACGTCCCTCTCCTCTCCTACCTTTACTCCTCTTACCCCCCCCCCCTTCCATCCCTCCCTCCTCCTTCCCCTCTTTCATCCCCTCCATCTCTCACCCTAGCCCCCTCTCTCCCCCTCTCCCCCCCCACCCCCCGCTTGCAATACCTCCCTCGGGATTGACTAGACGCCGTGCAAGGGGCTCGTGCAACTTGAGTCCTAACCCTTGTATGGTTGCTCAGTGAGGTGGAAGGCGGAGGTTAATAACTTTGAGGGGAGGGGTGAGGGGGAGGTAGGGACGTTGGGAGGGAAAGGGGAGAGGGAGGGGAGGTAGGGAAGGAAAGGTAAGGAAGGGGTGAGGGGGAGGTGGGGGGGGAGTCATGGAAGGGTGTAGGGACGTTGGGAGGGGAAGGGAAGGGGGTGGGGAGGTAGGGAAGGGGGAGGGGAAGAAAAGGGACGGGGAGAGGGAAGAGGAAGGGGGAAGGGAGGAAGGGAAGGGGAAGGTGGAGGGGAAAGAGGAGGGAAGGATAGGAAGGGAAGGGTAGGAGGGAAAGGGAAGATGAGGGGGGAGGGGGGGGAAGGTAGGGAAGGGTAGTAGCGAATAGGAAGAGGAGGCGGAAGGAAAAAAACAGAAACAGAGATGGAAGAAAGAGGAAGGGAAAAAACGAGGAAGGAACGGGAGATGGTGAAGCCCCTAGGTGTTTAAGGGAACAGAAAGAGGGAGAGGGGGGGGGGATTAGAGGAGAGGAGGGGGCGGGGGCAGGGAAGGAGGGAGAACCTACAAGGGGTGAAGGGAGAGAGAAAGCGAGACATAGACCACAGAAAATTGAGAGAAAGGGAGAAAAATGTAGAGAGAATTGAAAGAAAAAGTTGATAAGGATAACAGAAAACTGAGAGAAAAGGAGAAAAGGTAGAGAGACAGGTGAAAGAACATGAGAATTGGGAAAACCAATGATGAACGAAAAATTTAGAAACGAGAAGAGAAAAAGACGAATGAGAAAACGAAAGTGAGCGAAAGAGAGGAGTGAGAAACAGAACGAGATGAGAAAATGAGGAAGGAGAAAACGAAAGTGAGCGAAAGAGAGAAGAGAATAAGAAAGTGAGCGAAAGATAAGAATAAGAAACAGAGCGAGAAGAAAAAATGAGGAATAGAGAAATAAGAGGAATTGCTAATCACGAAATTAAAGATAAAAAATAGATAGAATGATGAACAAAGAAGGAGAGAAAAAAGACGAAAGATAGAGAGGAAAATCAATATTAAAAGATAAAAGACGGTAAAGGAAAAGACAAACAAACGAACAAAAGCAAGAACACTAAAAAAGAAGATAAATAGATAAAACTGAAAAAAATAAGCTAATAAATAACGGAATTGATAAATAGATGAATGAACCTCTTCTCCCCTCCTCCTATTCCCTTTTCCCTCGCCCTCTTCCTCTCTCTCACTCCTCCCCTCTCCTTACTTTTCCCCCTATCCCCTATCCTCTCTCGCTCTCCTTTTCCCCTCTCTCTCATACCTCCTTCCTCCTTCCTCCTACTTCCCAACCTCTCTTTCCTATCCCTCCTCCCTCCTCCCTCCCCCCCTCTTCCCTCTCCCTCCTTTCTCCTATCCCCCCTCCTCTCTTCCCTCCCCCCTCTTCCCTCTCCCTCCCCCTCCCCCTCTCCCCTCTCCCTCCTTCCTCTCCTCCCCATTCCCTCTCCCTCCTCTCTCCTACCCCCCCTCCTCTCTTCCCTCCTCCCCTCTTCCCTCTCCCTCCCCCTCTCCCCTCTCCCTCCTTCCTCTAAATATGTAACTGAGAGCCTTTGAAGTTTATGGTGTCAGTGATATGATAATGTTTATACCTTGGTGACACGAAGGAAAATGAAGAGAGGGGAGAGGGGAAGAGGAGGAGGAAGGGAAGGGGAGATGGGGGAGGAGGAAGAGAAAGGGAGAGGGGAAGAGGAGTAGGAAGGGAAGGGGAGATGGGGGAGGCAGAAAGGGAAGAGGAGGGGAGAGGGGGAGGAGGAAGAGGAAGAGAAGGGGAAGAGGAGGAGGAGGAAGAGAAGGGGAGAGGGGGGGCAGAAGGGGAAGAGGAGGAGGACGATGAGAAAGGGAGAGAGGGGGATAGAAGAGGAGTAGGAAGAGAAGGGGAGATAGGGAGGCAGACGAGGAATAAGAGGAAAAGAGGGAGGAAAGGGGATGAGGGAAAGGAAGAGAAGGGAAAGAGGAGACTGGATAGGAGAGGAAGTAGGGAAAGAAGGAGAGGGAGATAAGAAACAGGAATATAAAAAGAA
>NW_028234439.1:18568899-18581399 GCF_977035675.1 Penaeus japonicus
AGACAAGAAAATAAAATAAAGAAAAAATAAAAAGCCACAATTAAACGGATATTCATACAATCAAAGGCCCCCATCCCCCTTCCCCCTCCCCTTCCCCCAGTGAAAAGAACTAAGTTAAACCGAATCGTCTTCGGTATAGGCGCGCTGAGCTAAGAATTTGACCAGACTTTTAAAAAAATAGTGGAATTCGCGAAAATTAAACGACATTTCTAGTGAACCAGTTTAGAGGGGAGGTTCATGGGGGAAGGGGGAGGGGAGGGGAGGGGAAGGGTATATGTCGGAGCGTCTGTGTGTCTACGGTGAATATTTGATTGTTTTTACAAAAGATATAGATAGATAGATATGTAGATAGGTTGATAAATAGATGGATATGTAGGTAAATGGATGGATGGATGGATAGATAAGTAGATAGATAGACAGACAGATATAGATATAGATAGATAGATAGATAAAGGGAGAGATGCAGATACAGACATAGATAAAGATATACAAATAGATAAATTAATCGATAAACAGATATAGACATATACAAAGATATACAAATAGATAGATCTATAGACAAACAGATATGAATACGCACATGAACAGACACAGCAAATCTGGCTTATCTTTATTAACAGACACAGATAAGCAGATACACAAACATACTAAAACATACATACGTGTCTCCCAAACATCCAGAAACAACCAGATGTACATAGACAGGTGTTCGTCCTCATTGACACCTGTACAATGGCGACTTCCTCCCCTAAACACAGGTGTCCCTTCCGATACGTTCACGAAATCAAAACAACAGTCATCAAAATAGGTGGCGTGAATTGGGTTCCCATTTGAAATTGGGTTTCATTTGGCGCGTCGGGGTTGGTTGTGAATATTGGGTTATGTTTTTTTTGTGTGTTTTGGGGGATTTTTTTGGGGGGAGGGGTTGTGGGGGTGGGGGGTTGGGGTGGGAGGGTTTTTGGTGTTTGTTCTGTGTCTGTTTTTTTTCTGTTTATCTGGTTGTCTTTTTGTCTCGGATTTGATTATTTGGCTATCTGTATTCTTATTTATGTGTGTGTTTATGTATTCATCTGGTTGTGTATTTTTTTATATGTATATCTGTCTCTCTCTCTCTCTCTCTCACTCAATCACTCCCTCCTTCCCTCCCTCCCTCCTTCCCTCCCTCTTTCTCTCTCTCCCTCCATCCTTCCCTCCCTCTCTCTCCCTCCCTCCCTAAACGGGGGGTGGGGGTAGGCCTATGACACACCACTGCCATGACTCGGGCGTGTGTCACTCCAAGAACTTTGTCATTTTGATTGACTGCATCACCGACACTCGCTTGGCGGCGGATGAGACAGATGCCTTATTTTCTTTCTTTATTGGGACTTTTTCTTCTTTTTATGCTTTTCTTCCTCTTTGTTTTATTTTGTATTTATTATCTATTTTTTTAATTCTTATTATCTTTATCTTTTTTTGTTCTTATTCTTATATTATTTTCTCTTCTTGCTCTTTTTTTTGTTTTTTTTCTTTTTTTTTTTGTATTTTGGTTTTCTTATTCCTCTTCTTTTTTCACTTCATTACTATTGGTTATCATTACTATTACTATGATCATTATTTTTATCAATACTATCATTTTCATCATTATTATTATTATGACAATCATCAAAATTATTATTATCAATATCGTTATCATATTTATCATCATTAATATCATCATTATTATTACACATTCCTATCCTATTTCTTTTTCTTCTTCATCATCTTCTTCTTACTTCTTCTTCTTCTTCTTCATCTTCTTCTTCTTCTTCTTCTTCATCATCTACCACAACAGAACGAAGATTTCTCTAAAGATAACAGGTTGTCACAACACCCCATAACTCTTTCGAAGTCGTAAACATCAGGTCGCGTGCTGACCGAAGAGGGATGGGTGGAGGGTGTAGGAGGGATGGAGGGGGGGGGGGGGGAGAAGGAAGGGTGAGGGATGGAGGGGGGGAATAGTAGGGAGGGTGAGAGGGAGATGGGTAGGGGGATAGGAGGGAGGGTGAGAGGGGGATGGGTAGGGGGTGTAGGAGGGAGGGTGAGAGGGGGAGGGGGGCAGGAGGGAGGGGAGAGAAACGACAGCAAGTGACAAAATGAAGAGAAAAATTAAGCACGGAAGGAGAAAGGGGGAGCGGGGAGGGTGAGGAAGGGAGAGGGGCAGGGGGAGGGAGGGAGTTAGAGACTGAAGGAGGGAGGGAGAGAGGGACAGGAGAGAGGGAGGGAAGGACAGAAGGAGGGAGGGAGGGAATTTGAGACTGAAGGAGGGAGAGGGAGAAAGGGACTGAAGGAGTGAGGGAGGGAAGATGGAGAAGGGCTGAAGGAGGAGGGAGCGAAAGATAGAGAAGAGAGAGAGAGAGAGAGAGAGAGAGAGAGAGAGAGAGAGAGAGAGAGAGAGAGAGAGAGAGAGAGAGAGAGAGATAAAGATAGAGAGAAAGAGGGGGGAGAGTAAGAGGGGGAAGGCTGAGACAAAGTGAGAAATGAATAAAGAAAGAAAGAAAGAAACAGAGAGAGAGACAACGACGAGATGAGAAAGAGAGAGGGAGGGAGGAGAGAGAGAGAGAGAGAGAGAGAGAGAGAGAGAGAGAGAGAGAGAGGGAGGGAGAGAGAGAGAGAGAGAGAGAGAGAGAGAGAGAGGCCTGATTCGACCTGACTGCACTGGCACTCTCATGGCACTCAAAGACCTTTTACAGCTAAATCATGTTAATATCTGGCACTGGCGGAGTTGAGGGTGCCACAAAGAATGAAGAGGAGGAGATGGAAGTGAAGGAGAAGGAGGAAGAGGAGGGGGAGGAGGAGGAAGAAGAAGAAGAAGAAGAAGAAATGGAGGAGGAGGAGGAGGAGGAGGAAGAAGAAGAAGAAGAAATGGAGGAGGTGGAGGAGGAGGAAGAAGAAGAAGAAGAAATGGAGGAGGAGGAGGAAGAAGAAGAAATGGAGGAGGAGGAGGAGGAGGAGGAGGAAGATGATTTGGAGGTGGAAACGGTAGTAGAGGAAGAAGAAGAAGAAGAAGAGGAAGAAGAAGAAGCGGAGGAGGAAGAGGATTTACCGGTGAAAACGGTAGTGGAGAAGGAGAAGGAGGAGGAGTAGCAACAACAGGAGAAGAAGACGAAGAAGAAGAAAAAGAAGAGAAAAGAAAATCACAAGGCTAAGGAAGGAAGGAGTCACATCTTTTCATGACTGACAGTGACAGACTGGTGGCGGGTCAGCGTGAGTCGCCCCAGCCGCGCCTTTGGCACTGGCACTGGCACTGGCACTGTCACGGCACACCTCAGCACGCGGGAGTCACGTGAGAGAGAGAGAGGGGATTTTTTAGAAGATATAGAAAGGGTAAGAGGAAGTGGGAGAGGTGGGGGGAGGGAGGTGGAGTGGGAGGGAGGGAGGAGGGAGGAGGGAAAGGGAGAGGGAATGGGAGAGGAGGGGAGGGAGGAAGAGGAGTAGGAGGGAGAGGGAATGGGAGGGAGAAGGAGGGAGAAAGAGGGAGAGGGAATGGGAGGGAGAGGAGGGGAGGGAGAAAGAGGGAGAGGAGGGGAGGGGAGGGAGGAAGAGGACTTTTTGACTTTGACTTTGACGAGTTTATTGAGACAAGTGATTACGTACATCTCAAAAGGATGAGGTAACATAGGTTATCCTCACCCCAATCTTAGTCCCTCTTTGGGCTCACATATATTTAACAAAACCTTACAGCTATGTCAACATGTTGAAATATATACAGAGCAAAAGACGGGTCAATCACAAGCATACACAATTAAATGTTTACATATCAGGAGAACGATATAACAGTATGGATTATCACCCTCAGCATGCAAGGTCCTCTCCTAAGGTCACATGATTACATACTTGAAATATGTGGCGCACATATATGTTAATAATATATATGTATGCTTCCGGAGGAAAGAATTTATCAGAAAGTCAAGAAGTCTGTTTGTATTTAACAGGATGATGTATCATAAATGATATTCATTCACATCTCAATAAAATCCTACTTGGGCTATCGTAGTCTCGGCAGAAGGGAAGTCACAATCGGGTATACACTGTTGTCAACTACAATTATGTGGTCGATGCGAAGTGTTTATACTTCTTTAAAATTTGTATTACCTGGCCATTTCTAAGCATCCATACAGCTTGTTCGGGGAGTCCAGCTATCTCTGAGTTTCTGTAAATCTGAAGCATGGGACACTGTAAGATATAGTGTACTAAGGTGTGTGACCTTGGTGACCTACACACCCTGCATTCTTTTTCCTGTTCACCTGTCGGGACACCTAACTCCCAGTAGTATTTATACCCTAACCTAATTCTCATGTGCACAGAGTCTTTCCACTTGCTCTTGCCCCTCCCATAAGCGAAGTCTGTGTTCATCGCTAGATGCATATAGTGTTGCAAAGTTTCGCTCGTTTCAATCAATTCGCCTTTCTTAATCTCATCATAGTCTAACTGCATCCTCTTGATATTGCTCCTTGCCTGCTTAAGAGTCCGAGCACTTTGTATGTCCACCTCACATTTTTTAGCTGCCTCCTTCGCTACCTCATCTACAGCCTCATTAAGGGTGATACCGACATGCGATGGGATCCAGACGAATGTAATCTCACGTCCCTGGCCTCGTAGCCTATGAGCAATCAATCGGCACTCGTTAATAATGTGCTCAAACACAGGGTCCCTGCTGTTAAGAGAGTCCAGCGCTCCCCTACTATCCACAAAAAAGAAAGCATCTTTATTAATAATTTCAATTTTTTTAAGTGCTGTCAATATTGCCCATAACTCAGCCTGTGTTGACGATATATGATTACTCAGTCTTATCCCACTGCTTGTGGTGACCACGCCACTTGCAGTGAACTGTCTGATGATAACCCCACATCCTGCTCTGCCATCTTTCAAAACTGACCCATCGCAGTAGACATGAGCAATATCAAGGCGTGTTAGACTCTTTATTTTATGACCATATCTTGATTTAAGTTGACCAGGTTCATAAAGCCTCTTATTCATAAGGAGGGGATCGACATCTACATTAATCATCTGATCCTCCCATGGTGGCACTTTGGCGGATGCTTGAAACGATTGGCAAAAGTTTTGCAAGCCATAAAATTCTATATCATTATTAAGCGCCTTCATATATCCTCGTTTGCCCTGTCTATAAAAGGTCCTTATGTTGTCAAAACCACTGACCATATCTCTCACTAATTTCTTTCCACTGTTCCCTCTCATGAGCCTAACGGCTGCTATGACATTAATCTCGCTTACTCTCTGTGCAATGCTTTGCAATCCTGTCTCTGTTCTCATTATGTCTATCCTAGCATTCTTTTGACACCCGAGGATAATACGCATAGCTTCATTCTGCATGGTTTCAAGCCTTCGGAGCCTCCCCCGACAAGCTATAGAAAGTGCTGGTGCTGCATAATCCACCAGAGCTCTTACTGTACTAATGTAGACTAGCCTCAGCAGAGGCACCCCGGCTCCTATCCCGCGACAAGCAAGTGCCCTGAGCGGCCGCAGTCGAGCCTTGCACTGTGTTAGTACGTGATTTACTTCAGCATCCTTGCTTGAGGCAGTGAAGCCAATGTACATACCCAGATATTTATATGTTGACACTTCTCCACTGTTTTGTTGTTTAGAGTAAGTGGCACGTTGCCTCTTTGTTTACTCTGAAATTTGGTCTTTTCTTCATTTATAACCAGCCCCAATGTTTGAGCAAGACTAGTAAATCTGTCCAGCGCTGTTTGTAAATGGCGATGAGTGGTCCCTTGTATCAATATATATCTGCATATAAGATTGGCTGAACGCCCTTAGGGTATTCCTCTGAAGCTATCCTGTTCATTAGTACATTAAAGAGCATTGGGCTTAAAACACCCCCCTGTGGAGTACCTAGCTCAAAACGTTTCTCCTCTGAGAAACAGCCTTGAAACCATACGCAAGCTTTCCTATCTGTCAGATAGTCACCATCCATCTCAGCAACTTTCCTGTTACACCCAGTCTTGTCAATTCATACAGAATGACCCCCCCATTAGCTTTATCAAAGGCTCCCTGTAAATCTATAAAGACTCTACACTTTTCTGCATCATTAGATAAACACTGAAATTACACAGTCTGATGTTCCCTTTCCCTTCATAAAGCCGTACAAATTAGAAGACAATTTATCTTCAATCATGTACATTAGTCTATTTAATAATATTCGCTCCATCATTTTACATATACAGGAAGTCAGAGATACAGGTCTATAACCGCCAGCTGATTTTGGAATAGGTATTATAATAGCTTTCTTCCAGGCCTTCGGTAATCTACCCTCCGTGTAGCTCATGTTAAATAGGTCAATGAGAGGGCTGTTCGTCATGCTTGCTAATAAGTTGAGAATATCATATGTCACTCCATCTTCCCCTGGCGAAGTGCTTTTCCCTCTTTTAACAGCATTTAGAAGTTCGTGTTTTGTTATTGGCTGACAAGATACTGCAGTGATGTTTGCGGATGAAACAACCTGTCCGATTCTTTCGGCTTCCCATGCAAACAAAGCGTCACGAGTGCTCTGTGGTAATGAAACCAGAGAAGATGCCTTTGCCCATTTCTCAATATGTTTGTTTGCCTCCTCCTCTGGGTGTGGGTGACCGATGAGGTTATTTGTTTTCCCCCTTACCTTGTTTACATGGTACCATATGTCTTTGAGACTTTTACTTTCCTCAATATTTTGCGGGAACTCTGACCAATACTTTTCCCTTACTTCCCTTCTTTTCTCCCCACATATCTTTGATATGTTAAGTAGTATATCCTTATCTTCCCACCTGCCTCTTTTAGCCCATTCCCTGTGTGCCATCCTTAACATTTGTGTCCACCCTTTATATGTGTTATCACTGCAGTATCTGTTTTTTCCGTGCTCCGTGTTTCTTCTCCTTTCTGTGTTATTTAGCATTTGTAGGTAAACATCTTTCTATCGCATTTACCAAATCCTTGCTGAACCTATCTAAACTTACGGGTGTGCAATATCTGTACCAACCCTCAATATTGTAAATAAACAGTACTCTGTCGCTTGTGTCTAAGGCAAATCTTTTTCTTTGGAATCTAATTTGTTTTTACCTAAAGCTAACTTAATATATAATACAAAATAATCACTAAGTAATTCACTTACTACTTCACATTCTCCTTGAATCCCTGACCACCAAGCAGACAGGTGTAATCAGGTCGTCTACCCTTGATGTGTGTCGCCTCTTTACTACCCAGCAAGCATGCCTCAGGCCTATCTTTGAGAAACTGGTAAAATCTTATACCGTTATCATTGATTTTGACCATCTTTAATGCCTAGCATTAAGTCACCCACTATCAGAGTCGAGTCAGAGTACATGCAATCTGGTAGGTATTTGAGATCAAAGCATCTCCCAGAGATGTATACATTTGCAATATATACTTCACCTTCTTGTAAATACAGCTTCACACATACACTTTCAATACCTTTATTTCTGCACGGTATCTCTAGCAGTTCAGAAGGTATTGCACTTTTCACGTAAGTAGACACTCCCCGTGTCCGGTCTCCGGAATTAAGATGATATGCTCTATAACCATTGAGTTTAAGAGTGTCACCTTTTGTGTCCCTAGTTTCCTGGAGACAAATTACGTCTATGTCATTTTTCAACACGAAATAGTGGACGTCTGTTACTCTAGTAAGTAAACTACTCACATTCCACGACATTATCTTAATACTCCCACACTCCATCAGACCTTTATGGTTTCCTTATATTTGGCAAACAGTTCCTGGATGTTTGCCCACTCTCCCTGAACTAACTCCCACTTTCTAAGAAGTTTATCCTTTTCAGCGTCTTTGCACTTAAGTAACAATGACCTGAAGGTTGTGGATGTTGTTCCTTCCACTACACTCGGAATATTTTCCTTTCTTTTCCCTTGATCGTAATTTTACTTTCTGTGTTTTTCTCAGCCACTAAAACACTGTTGTCTTTCTTTGGGATATCTTGCTCGGGAGCTTCTTCCTCAGCCTCCACTCCCTTTTTCATGTCTGTAACAGCACTATCCATCACTATCGCAATCTTTTTTTCAATTGCATCCATCCTCTGCATTAATGTATGCAACATTCCAGCAATTGCAGATATCTCTTTTACTGGAGAATCTGCATCACTGTCTCTCGTCGTTTCCTGGGCTGCAGTGTCTTCTGTCGTCTGGCCATTGATTTGTTTGTTCATGGCATTCCGGTCATCTTCCTGGAGTTGCAGTCCTCGCGGTGGGCCTTGCAACCAAGCATTGGGGGGCGGTACAGGAATACTCTCCTGCACAGGTCGCCTGGTGGTCAGTCCTTTTGCCTTTTCCTCGGTTTCTTTACGGGAAGCCGAGGAATTAAGTTCCACCTTTGGCCTCGCCTTGCATGACAGAGCCCCAGCATTGTGCGAGCCTCCGCAATTGCAGCAGCAAGGTATCACCCTCTCTCCTTTTTCTATTTTTCCTCTGCAAAGCCTTGAGTCATGCTTCCTGCCGCAGAACCTGCACCTGGCGTCCTGCTGACAGGTCCACGACTTGTGTCCCCATCTGCTACACTTGAGGCACAGGACTGGCGGCTCCACATACGGCGCCACCCTCCTGTACCCCGCCCCAGATATGAAGACCTTCTCCGGGACTTCTCCTTTCATGAGGGCAACCAGCTGACAGCGCCCCTCGCCTCGTGACTCGTGCCTCTTCACCCATACAATCCTCTCGTCGCAGAGGAGGAAGTCTGGGTCTAATTCTAATGGGTATTGAAATATAATGACCTTCGTCATTTTTTCCCCTTTCTGTGGGACAACTAGCACTGTCCCCTTATATCCCTGAGATGTCAGGAACTGCTCCGCTTCCTCGTTCTTTACCGTAAGATACGGTCTTCCTTTCGCTTCCTTTAGCAGCGGCTCAAAATGGCAATGTTCTTTTCCAAGTTCCATTGCCCACTTTAGTTTTTCAATGAAGGACATTCCGCAGGATTCTGGGAATAACAGCCTTCTCCTGCCCTTCCCACTGTCACTAACCACTGCCTTGTTGACTTCCACATCGTCGTCCTTCATTTTTTTGTCCTTTCTTTCAAATTCACTTTCAGAGTCACTGGAGTTGTCACTCTTGCTGTCTTTTCTGGATCGCTTCATGCCCGTTCCCTCATTATTCATTGGAGTTCCGTTAGTGCAGTCCATTTCGTCAGTTGCCAGATCAGAATCCAGGGACACCGAAGTGGCAACGGGAGCCATGTTGACAACTGGCGACCTGAGGTCAGTCCGCCTGATGTCAGTCCGCAAAGCGATTTAGAGTTTCGCTGTGGTCGCCAGCGAATACGCTAGGGCAATATGCAATATAATCACATAGCCTTGAAAATGATAAAACATACGCAAGAGATGCGTAAAATTTGCTGGAGGGCCCAAGTCACCTCACCCGCTCCCTGTCCAAGGACCAAGTGGGGGGAGGGGGGTAAACACAGGATTCTAGGAATCTTTCACGATTGAGGACACCACTAGAAACACGTCCTACTTCTACGAGTGATACAACACGACGAGAGGAAGAGGAGGGAGGAGGAGAAGGAGGGAGAGGGAATGGGAGAAAGAACGAGATAATTAGATAAAAAGATAAAAATAAACAAAATAAATACAAACATAGACGTAAAGAACACATCTACACATCATCATCACATCATCAATTTACACTCATCACAACGAAAACTATTCAAAACAAACGAACTTCATCACATCACATCACATCATAACTTACACCATCACATCATAACACACTCATCACAACCACTCACATTCACCCATAAAACCCCCATTACATCACCCCATCATCCACATTCATCGCATCCTCCCCCACACTCATCACACTGACCTCCATCCAAGACAAACTAAGCACATCACATCACATCACTTACCTATTCGAAGGGTGATGAAGCAACGATCGCCGTAACAATGTCGTCACCACAAGCGCGTTGCCCACGATCGCCAAAAGTGTGATGACTACCACAGCTGCCGCTTCCCCGCCCACGCCCGCACCCATGTCGGCCCCTGGACGCCCTCAACATCCCTCGCGCCACCTGAGGGGAGAGAGAAGGGAGAGGGTCAGGGTGGTGTGGTGGAGAGAGAGGGAGAGGGGAGAGTGAGGGAGGGAGGGAGAGGGGAGAGTGAGGTAGGAGGAGAGAGAGAGAGATGGAGGGGGAGGGAGAGGGGAGAGTGAGGTAGGAGGAGAGAGAGAGAGATGGAGAGAGAGTGAGATGGAGGGGTGAGGGAGGGAGGGAGGGAGGGAGAGAGAGAGAGAGGGAGGGTTAGAGAGGGAGGGAGGGAGGGATGGGGAAGGTGAGGGAGGGAAGAAGAGGGTGAGGGAGGGGGGGGGGAAGGAGGGAGAGAGAGAGAGAGAGGGTGAAAGAGGGAGGAAGGAGGGGGAAAAGAGAGATAGATGGAGGGGTGAGGGAGGGAGGGGGGAGAAGAGAGGGTGAGGGAGGGAGGGAGGGAAGGAGAGAGAAAGAGAGAGAGAGAGGGTGAGAGAAAGATGGAGGAAGGAGGGGGAGAAGAGAGAGAGTAAGAGCGGGGGAGGTAAGGAGTGAGAGTGGGAGGAAGGGAATGACAGAAGGAGAAAGAGAGAGGTGAGAAAAGGGGAGGTGGAAGGAAAGAGAGAGATAGTGAGAGAGGGAGGGGGGAGAGAGAGGATTAAGAAATTGAGAAGGACGGAAGTAATGTTAATTGTGACGATTGTAATGATGGTGAAGCTGATAACAGTGATGATAACATAATTAATGCTAATGATGATTATAACAAGAATGATAATAATGATGATAGTTATATCAGTAATAGTAGTAGCAGTAGTAATAACAATGATAATGATAATAATCATCATTATAATGATATCAATAATAACGTTTATAATAATAATACCTAAAATAACAATATTAATATTAACAATAACATTGATAATAACAACAACAACAATAACATCAAAAGACCAGTTAACTAAAAGGCAGTTTCAGCAACACCCCCCCCCCCTTCAAACCCCCTACCCCCGAACCCCCCTCCAAGCCCCCCGCCCCACTTCACCCCCAGCCATACCCCTTCAACCCCTAGCCACTCCCCTTCAACCTAAGCCCCGCCCCACTTCACCCCCAGCCCACGCCCCTTCACCCCAAGCCACGCCCCTTCACCCCAAGCCACGCCCCTTCTTCTTCAAGGAGCCAAAAGACATGGCAAGGCGGATGAGAAGATGCTGCGTGCCACATCTGCCTTGAGATGGACAGGACATCATCTCCTTATGTCTTTGGCAGATGTGTTTCTCGGGGGCAGCCTTGGGCCAGTGTGCTTGGAGGTGTGTGTGTGCGTGTGTGTGTGTGTGTGTGTGTGTGTGCAGGGGGAGGGAGAGGGAGGTGGGAGAGGTGGGGTGGGAGCGGTGTGTGTTGTATTTGCGGGGTGGGGGGGTGGGGGGGGTTGATGTGGGTGAGGAGGGGAGTAAGATCATATACATACACTCGCAGATGTATTTGTGTGTGTGTGTGTATGTATGTGTGTTGTATATATATATATATATATATATATATATATATATATATATATATATATATATATATGTATATATGTATATATATATATATATATATATATATATATATATATATATATATATACATACATACATACATAGACACACACACACACAAATGACCCCCCCCCCCCCGTATACGTAAGCTCAAGGCGATATTCGAGCGGAGATAGAGAGACGGAGAGCAGGCGTCCCGAGGGCCTGTATGGGCGTGCTATTCCATGGGTTTCCTCTCAACACATGTATGGTCCTGTGTACTAAAAAGGGGCAAGGTAGTCAGGTCAGCTGGTTATTAGTATGGTCTGAGTATGGTCGCGTTTGGTTGGGTATTTATAACGTGGGACTTGCGGCCTGATTTTTATTGCGTTTTTTTTTCTCTCTTTCTCTCTCTCTTTCTCTTTCTTGGTGTTTGGCTTTTTGTTTGTTTGTTTGTTTGTTGATGTGTTTGTTTATTTGTTTTCTCCTTTCTTTGGGTGTATTGCGTTTTCTGTCCATTTGGTAGTGTTTTTGTTATATATAGGTTGTTATATCTGTTATATATCTGTTTATATGTAGGTTGTTATATCTCTCTACACAAATATCTATTTTTAATCATTTCCTTGGTATTTATATTTCCATCTATTCATCTATCTATCTTCTTTTATCATCTCCATCATCTATCTATCCTTCCCCTCTATCTATCCCTATCTATTTATCTATCAACTCTCTCTATCCATCTCCCTAAATATCTATCCTTTTTTATATCCCCATTCAACCGCTCTTCCATCCATCCATCTACTTCAATCTATCTCTCTTGCTCTTCGGTATCCAAGCCTATATTTTTTCTTACCTAACCTTCCGATCTGCATTATTAAGGATGCTGTGAGGGGGTGAGATCAGGTGACAAGATTTGTATCTCGTCACTCCATTTACTCTCCTTCCCCTCCCTCTCCCCCCCTCTCTCTCTCTCTCTCTCTCTCTCTCTCTCT
>NW_028234439.1:18594025-18599091 GCF_977035675.1 Penaeus japonicus
GTCTCCATTCCCCCACCCCCCTACTCTTCTCCATTCCCCCTCCCCCTTCTTGTCTCCTTTCCCCCATTCTCTTCTCCCTTCCCTCCCCCCTTCTCGTCTCCATTTCCCCATCCCTCTACTCTTCTCCATTCCCCCTCCCCTCTACTCGTCTACCTTCCCCCCTCCCACTTCTAGTCTCCTTTCCCCCTCCCCCGTCTGGTCTCCCTTCCCCCCTCCCCCCTCCTCTTCTCCATTCCCCCTCCCCCCTTCTCGTCTCCATTCCCCCACCCCCCTTCTCTTCTCCATTCTCCCTCCCCCCTACTTGTCTCCTTTCCCCCTCCCCCTTCTCGTCTACCTTCCCCCCTCCCACTTCTAGTCTCCATTCCCCCACCCCCTACTCTTCTCCATTCCCCCTCCCCCGTCTGGTCTCCCTTCCCCCCTCCCCCCTTCTCTTCTCCATTCCCCCTCCCCCTTCTCGTTTCCCTTCCCCTCCCCCTCTACTCGCTACTCGTTTCCCTTCCCCCCTCCCCTCCACTCGTCTCTCTTCCCCCCTTCCCCCCTTCTGGTCTCCATTCCACCCCTCCCACCCCTCCACTCGTCTCCCTTCCCCCCCTTCCCCCTCTACCCCCCCCCACCACCCCCCCTCAACCACCAACCCCCCCCCCCTTCTCGCATGAGGCGTTGACCTGAACAAAGAACAGGAGGCGAAAGGTGATGGAACCGGAGATTCTTTATCGAGGATTCTTTGTTTCGAAGAATTATTATTTAAGATTCTCTCTTTCTCTCTCTCTCTCTCTCTCTCTTTTTCTCTTTCTCTCTCTTGCTCTCTCTCTCTCTTGCTCTCTTTCTTACTCTCTTTCTTACTCTTACTCTTTCTCTCTCTCTCTCTCTTGCTTTCTTTCTTATACACTTTCTCTCTCTTATTATTATCATTATCATTCTCTCTCTCTCTCTCTCTCTCTCTCTCTTTTCTTTCTCTCTCTTCCTCTCTCTCTCTCTCCTTTCTCTCTCTTCCTCTCTCTCTCTCTCTCTCTTCTTCCTCTCTCTTCCTCTCTCTCTCTCTCTCTCTCTCTCTCTCTCTCTGTCTCTGTCTCTCCTTTCTCTCTCTTCCTCTCTCTTTCTTACACACTTTCTCTCTCTTATTATTATCATTATCATTCTCTCTCTCTCTCTCTCTCTCAAACAAAAACAACAAAAATATAAACATTCTTATCACAATCACCCGAGAAGTCTAAGAAAATTAATAATTTCATCCATTCATTATTCACTATTTCCAAGATCGTTTAACGCCTTTATTTTCCTTTTTCATATACATCCTTATTATTCACTATCAAACACTATCAAACACTATACCATGTGATGACACTTACGTTCACTTTTTATCTCTCTATGATCATTTGATATCAACTTCCGTATAATTTTTTTTTCTATTTATATTGTAAGTATATTTATGAATACTTTTATCTGTTTTTTTACACTTCGTAGTGTCTCATCACACCCCTTTTTATATGTTTTGTATCTGTTTGTATCTTTTCTTTTATCTTTATCTGTACTATGTGACATGTGGCCGGGACTGTGACTGGTATGTTATCATAGTGTTGGAATTGTTATCATGACTAATTTTTATTGTTATCATTTTTATGGCTGTTTTTATTTTTTCACTATTGTTGTTATCATTATTATGATTATTTTCGTTATTATCAATGGTATCATTCTTAAAATCGTCACTGTCATTAGCATTATCGTTAACATTATCATTATAATCGTCATCGTCATCATCATCATTATCGTTGTTGTCGTCATTATTATCGTCATTATCATTATCATAATCATTTTTTTTAATTACTACTGCAACTACTACTATCATTACTATTCCTATCATTACCATATATATTACGATGCATGAAAATACGATTGAAGAAAGAAAGAGAGAAAAGAAAAAAGAGAAAAAAAAGCAAAAGAAAAGAAAAAAGAAAAAAAAAGAAAGAAAGAAAAGAAAGAACGAAAAAGAGAGAAAAAAGAAGAAAAAGAAAGAAAAACAAAAAAAAGAAAGAAAGAAAAGGAAGAACGAAAAAAAAAAAAATAAATAAAATAAAATATATATATATATATATATATATCCCACACACACTATCTATATATACACATCCCTTTCCAGGTGTATGTTCTGCTTAATGGACTTTGTAAGATATTGACATTTATTTTCTCTTAAATACCGACCCTGCGGCGCTCTTAAATCCTTATCAAGTTACCGAAGGGCGATTATCCGACTGAAAGATCGGTTAATTTCACCCTTAATGAATCACCATGGAAGCGTTCACCCGTCGTACTTACTCAGGATGCGAGTGAATATAAATCTGTGGGCGTTGATTTTTTTTTTTTTTTTTTTTTTTTTTTTTTACTAAGAAAAGAGACGAGTTGATGTTCCGAAAAACGAAATGATTTGGCTTAATTTGATTACAATTTTATCGACGTGGAAGAATCGCCTTGTTTATATTTTCGTTTTGTTGATTAATTTCTAGACATTTCTTGATATCGTTTGAATTAGTAATAAATCATATTAAATACGTATAATGTGGGCGTTTGATATAGAACATTCTAATAAGATAATAAAAAACCTTACAAGTGCGCATATTAGTCAACAAATAAGAGTTCGAATCAAGTCGACAAAATGGCGGCAACTTGAGAGCTAACGAGCGTAAGACTAATTTCACATCTCGAGCATGCGTATGACGAGACGATAATGATACATTTATTTAAAAAAAACACGTTTATGGAGGATTATAAGAAAAAATAATAATCATGTAACCTAAGGAAATGTCACGGTTAAGATGTATAACAGATAGGCTGTAATTAGTAGTCTATAATTAGTATACACGTTGGCTCCTTAATCATGTTTATCTCTGTATCTATTTTTGGTATTCTAAGCAAAGATTGGGACATTTCTTTCCTATTTTTTTAATAATTAATTCATTTACAAGTATAGCCTCTAGATTAAGATATTCTCGAGCGAGTTCCGAGAAGGGAAAGAGGGCCATGTGTGATCGGATGAATTTTTTAAGCCACGTGTCATCTTAAGTCGACCGTTAGTTAGTTGGTAGTTTGTATGCGTTCCTTTTTCTCGCCCTTTTCCCCTTTCACTTTCTCTGCCTCTCCTTTCTTTTTTTCTCTTGTCCCCTTGTTCTGCTTCTTCCTTTATGCTCTGTTTCTTCTCTGCCACTTACCCCATTCTCTCTTTTTTTTTTTTTTTTTTTTTTCTCTCCTCTCTTTTTTTCCCTTAATCCACTTCATATTCCCTCTTATTCCCTTCACTCTTCTCTTATTCTTTCTCCTCCTTCTCTTCTCCTTCCTTCTTTCTCTTTTATCACTTCCCCCTTCCCTCCCTTTCCCGTGCCTCCTTTCCTTCGTTAACCCTTATTTCCTCCCCCCTTTCCCCTTTCACCCTCCTCCTCCCCCCTTCCCTCTCCCCTCCTTCCCCCTACCCCCTATCTTCCTTCCCCTTCACCCTCCCCTCCTCCCCCTCCTCCTCCCCCTCTCCCCCTTAACCACGAGCATAAACAATTTGGCGGGAGTTGCGGACGAGCAGATGGCGTGCCTAAAAAAATATAAAAAAAGATTCTCCCTTTTTTTCAACTTCTTCTTAGTTTTCGTCTATTTCCTCCCTCTCTCGTCTTTTTTTTTCCTAAGGGACAGTTTAATCTTGTCTGACTTTGAAAAAACATCACTGTTCCTTAGGCATATCCTGTTCCTGGGGATGTTTACATAACCTTGAATTTTTTTACGTAGGTTTCCCCTACTTTTTATATCATCTGGGATTTTACACAAGTTTTAATTTATAATTTATTTATTCATGATATAATTCATAATTCATGGAAGTCTATAATTAAACTACACTTTGTTGATTCAATCAAAAATCGCAAAGAAAGCTATAAATTTAGACTGTTGGTATTGACAAAACATATACAAATGTCCTGTTTGTAATTCTCTCTCTCTTTCTGTTTGTTTGTTTCTCTCTCTCTCTCTCTCTCTCTCTCTCTCTCTCTTCTTCTTCTATATATAGATATATATATAAGATATCTATATATAATTATATATATTTATATATAAAATACCATATATATATTATACTTATTTCTCTCTCCTCCCTGTATTCTTTCTCTGTATCTCTCTCTCTCTCTCCTCTCTCTTCTTCTCTCTCTCTTTCTCTCTTTTTTATTCTGTATCTATATCGACTATCTATTTAGCTATCTATCTATCTATTATATATATATATATATATATATATATATATAGATATATATATATATATTATATATTCCGCATAGACATACATTCACAACATTTATCCAAAAATATTAATTTAATGATGAGTATGTAACCAAATCACAGCGCAGTTAGAACTTATTTAACGAAAAACGTAAGCAGACTAATTAACTTATATAATGAAAATCAATTTATGAAATGATTTCTTCTCATCGACTTAATCAGATATGTGACATTTTGCGTTCGCCACTTATTTAATCCTGGTATCCTGCGTTGGAGTTCCGTCCTCTCGTGCGTCACTTACGAACGGCTCCATGTTTATGACGTCCTTTCTTTGCCCTGTGCCTTACATCACTGGGGAGAGCCAAAGTCGTTGACGTCATTACTTCACTATCCGACATGGCCACAGAAAGGGACCCAGGAAACCTACATTAAGTGCCGTCCTCTCATAACTAAACCTAGTCGTGACGTCATTATCATCAGGAAAACCTACAGCAAGAAGTGTGTTCAGGGAGAGGTCTGTTCAGCGAGAAGTGTATCGAGCGAAAAGTGCGCTCAGCAAGAAGTGTATTCAGGGAGAGGTCTGTTCAGCGAGAAGTGTATCGAGCGAAAAGTGCGCTCAGCAAGAAGTGTGTTTAGCAAAAAGTGCGTTCAGAAAAAAAAGTGTGTTCAACAAGAAGTGTATTCAGCGAGAAAAGTGTTCAGCAAGAAGTGTGTTCAGTAAAAAGTGTGTTCAGCAAGAAGTGTATCGAGCGAGAAGTGCGCTCAGCAAGAAGTCTGTTCAGCGAAAAGTGTACTCAGCAAAGAGAGTGTTCAGTATGATG
>NW_028234439.1:18599191-18606691 GCF_977035675.1 Penaeus japonicus
TTATGATGCATTACATATATATGAATAACACATCCATATATAAACAATACAAAAATGTATATTATAAAAAAGTATATCATACTGGGTGTTTTACTTTAATATATTATATATATACTATATATATATATGATATATATAATATATAATATACGCGTTGGTGATGTGTTGGTGTGTGTGTATATGTTATATATATTATAGTATAAATGTTGATGTATATTAAATATATATATCTTATATATATAATATACATTATATATATATTATTACATCATATCTACATATAATAAATCAAAAAACAAAAGTTCGAAGAAAACAGCACAACATTTCAGAAGTTCAGGATGCAAAAATGATGAAGTCTATCGATATCGTGGAGATGTCACGTGCCAATCTCACGTGTCCCTTTGGGGGGCCACGTGACCTGACTTGGGATTTCGGCACCCAGGATTCCGGTGCGGTGGGGGTAAGGGGGGAGGAGGGGCGAGGGAAAGGGGAGAGGGGAGAGGATAAGGGAGCATAAGGATGGAAGGGGATGTATGGAGGGGAGAGGGGAGGGGAGGGCGAGATAGGGGGAAGGGAGAAATAAAGGGATAGGGGGAAGGGGACCAATGGTGAAGAATAGGGGTGGAAAGGATAAACGATGGTTAGGGAGAAGAGGGAAAGAGAGAGAGAGACAGAGAGCGGTAAATAGATGGGAGCAGGGAGAGAGGAAGAGAGAGAGAGAGAGAGAGAGAGAGAGAGAGAGAGAGAGAGAGAGAGAGAGAGAGAGAGAGAGAGAGAGAGAGAGAGAGAGAGAGAGAGAGAGTTTTGCATCAGAAGAAAGTAATAAGACGAGCGAGAGAGAGAGAGAAAACCTGTTACCCGAAGCCATTGTAAAACTAATTGTGTGTCTATCATTGCTAAAGCTATTTTCTCCACAGCGTTGTTGCATCGCCGTTGAAATTGCAGCACACTTGAGCGACACGCCAATCCCACCGATCACATTTCCAGACGAAACTGATTTCACAAACTTAATTAGTTATGTCTCTGCGCCTAAAATATTCGTGCACGTTTTCAAATGTACTTAGACATTCCACGGTTGCTGTTTCAAGCTCTGCAGATTGCAAGTGACAACGATATGTCTAGTATATATATATATATATATTATATAATATATATATAATTAATATAACTATATATATATATATAGTATATGTATATATATATATATATATATATTAATATATAGATTAATATATATTATATATATATGTATATGTGTGTGTGTGGGTGTGTGTTTGTATATATATATATATAGATAATATATAATTATATATAATATATATATATATAATAAACTATATATATATATATGTATATGTATATATGTATATACATAATTTATATACATATACATATACATATATTTTACACCGTATATATATATATATATATATATTATATATATATATATTATATATATTTATGTATGAATATTAGGGAAATATATATATATATATATATACATATATATATATATATATGTATATATATATATACATGTATGTGTCTGTGTGTGTGTATGTGTATGTGTATGTGTATCTGTGTGTGTGTGTGTGTATGTGTGATTTATAATTCATGGATATTGGACTTGACATATTCTTCCCCTCCTCTCTCTAATTCTCTCCGATTCATTGCATTGTTGCTACTTACTCGCGAAAGAAAGGCATCCCGCGATGGCACACTGTCTTGGCACCGGAACTTGACACCTTTCACCTGTTTATTGACACTTCAAACGTTTGACAAGTCTGAGGATCATCAAAGTGCCGTGACACCGACTATAACTTTCGGAGATGGCACTATACTCAAACACAAAGGGATTACGGTGGCACTGTATCCTAGCACTGGCACTGAACACGGCACTGCCTCACGCTACGTAGACAAGAGCCAAAAGTGCCGCCCCACACCGGCAGTGAAAGAAATCTTTGTAGCGAGTCCTCCGGCGACTGAAAGCAAACTGAAGGTCCCGCAGCCACAGAAAACCGACCGCGGGATCCTTCCCTGCTTGCCCCGCCCCTAACCCCGCCCACCGACCTCTCATTGGCCCCGCCCCATCGGGACTTGGAGAGCCGGAGTCGCAGGCACTTGGCGAGAGAGTGCCGAGGGATGTGCAAGCAGCGAGCGGGCGTGCGAGCGAGAGAGAGAGTGAGAAAGAGAGAGAAATGGGGAGAGAGAGAGAGAGAAGGGAGGGGAAAGACAGAGAGAGAGGAAAGAGAGGGAGAGGGTGGGAGACAGAGAGAGAGAGAAGGGAGGGGAAAGACATAGAGGGAGAGAGAGAGAAAGAGAAGAGGGAAAGATAGAGAGAGAGAGAGAGAGAAGAGGGGGGAAGACAGACAGAGAGATTAAGAGAGAGAGAGAAGGAGAAAAAGAGGGAGAGAGATAGAAAAAGAGAGAGAAGGCTGGGGGAGGGGAGGGGGAGACAGAAAGAGAGAGAGAGAGAGAGAGAGAGAGAGCGCATGAGGAATGTGATGTAGGAATGTAGCGGCCATGACCTCTGTGTGGCAAGAGATTGGATATCCATGTACAAGACACATGCATAGATAGAGGGAGCGGAAAAGAAGGAAGGAGGGAGAGAGGGAGGGAAGGGGGGATGGGAGGGAGGGGAGGGAAGGGAAGGGAGGGAGGGAGAGAGGGAGGGAGGGGAGGGAAGGGAAGGGAGGGAGGGAGAGAGGGAGGGAGGGAGCGGAAAAGAAGGAAGGAGGGATGGGAGGGAGAGAAAAAGGAAGAATGGAAGAAAGAGAGGGAGGAAGGCAAGGGTGTACAGATAGACAGAAAAATTGATAGATAGATAATTCTGGATAAACATTGTAACTGAAAGAGGTGGGGCAGAAAAAAAGAAAGTTAGAGATAGATAGATAGAGAGGGGAGAGAGAGAGATAGAGAGAGAGAGAAAATTAGAAAGAGAGAGATAAAAAAAAGATCAGTAGAAAGAGAGAAAAAGAACGAGAAAAAAAGAGAAAGAGAGAGAGAAAAGGAGTAACACACGTATATATATATATGCTTACTGTATATATTCTTCCGCAGAAAAAAGTCTAAACAGACCACCACCTACAGACCAAATAGACAAGCCTTAGATAGAGACCTCTATAGACCCTGTGATTCGGTACTCATGAACAGAACACGTGAACAACGAAGAAGAAAAAAAAATTGCACTAAGGTTTATCATGGCACGGTAAACAAAATAAGGTTATTGACATTAGTACAGTCAGGTCACTCGCCACTGGGTAGGCTTAAGCTTAGAAGAGCTGATTCTATGGGCGGGAATTAATTATGTATTTTAATTGTAAGGTTGGTTTGATTGTGGGTGTTATGTTGTGTGTATCGTGTTTGGGTGTTATTGATAGAATGATTATGATGTTGGTTATTATAAAGCAGTGATTGTATTATTGATTTTACTGATATAATGTGTGTGTGTGTGCACATGTAAGTCAATACATAAACTAATGAATCAATAAATGAATATATACATACATACACAGACACACACAGACACACACACACACACACACACTACACGATATAATATACATATATATATATATCTATATAATATATAATAGATATATATATATAATATATCTAGACGGTACATATATATATTTTTATATTATATATATATATATATAATATAATATAATATGCACATATAAGTATATATATATATATATATAAATATATGTATAAATATATATACATATATGCATATATATGAATATATATATATATATATATCATATATAATAATATATATATAAAATATATATATATATATATATAATAATATATACATATATAAATAATTTACATATATATATATATTATATATATATAATATTTATATATTATATATGTAAATATAAATACAATATATATAGATGCATATAAATGTATATATATATAATAATATAAGATATATATATATATAATTATATATATATATATATATATATACGTGTGTGTGTGTGTGTGTGTGTAGATAGATAGATGGATATAGATATGGCTATACATGTTGATAGATAAGAGATTACATGTATGATTATATATTGGTGACACTTGGTGTTGGGTGGAGAAATTTGATCATCATCATTATTTATATCTCTATATCTTTTTCTCTTTTTATTTCTCTTTTCTTCCATCCCTTTCTCTCTCTATCTCTTTCTTTCTCTCTCTCTTTCTTTCTCTCTCTATCTATCTCTCTTTCTCTCTCTCTTTCTTTCTCTCTCTATATATATATCTATCTATCCATTTGGATCTTTTTATTTCCCTTTCATGTCGCTATCCTCCCTCTCCCTATCCTTTTTGCCCCTCAGCCCTCCCTTCCCTCCTTCCCCCCGTACACCCCACCTCCATCCCTCCTTCCCTCCATACATCCCCCACCCCTCCCTCCTCCCCCCGTACATCCCCCACCCCTCCCTCCTACTTCCCTACCCCCTCCCGCCTTCACCCCGTACACACAGTTCCCCCCTTCCCCTACCCCCTCCCCTTTCCCCTTCCCTCCTTCCTCCCTACCCCCCCCCCCCTCCCTGCAGCTGCACTTTCCACACCTACAACAACACATTATTAGCCAGTTCTTTCGATATAAAAATAAACATGACAAATTGACTAAACGAGGAATTCAGATGCTCTTTTGTTTTATTTTGTAGGTGGGGGGGGGGGGGGGGGGGGAGGGAAGGAGGGAGGGTGGGGGAGGTGGAAGGGGGATGGGAGGGGGGGAGGGGAGAGGGGGGAGATGAAAGGAGGATGGGAGGGTGGGAGGAAGGAGGGAGGGAGAGAGAGAGAAAAAAAGAGAGAGGGGTAGGGGGAGATAGTAAGGGAGAAAGAGAGGGAAATAGATTAAGGGAAAGAAAGAGAGAGAGAGAGAGAGAGAGAGAGGTGGGGGGGAGAGATTAAGGGAGAAAAAGAGGGAAATAGATTAAGGTGGGGGGGGGGGGGGAGAGAGAGAGAGAGAGAGAGAGAGAGGGAGAGAGGGGGGGGAGTGAGATGAGGGGGTGAGGAGAGGGGGTGGGGGGGGGGGGGAGTGAGTGAGGGAGAGGAGGAGAGGGGAGAGAGAGAGGGAGAGAGAGAGGGAGGGAGTGGAGGGGGGGGGAGGGGGGGGGGGGGGGGGGAGGAGCTTTAAAGGGAGGGGAGAAAAGAGAGGAAATGGAGAAAATTGATTAAGAGAGAGAAAGAGAAAGAGAGGGAGAGAGAGAGAGAGAGAGAGAGAGGTGGAGGTGGGGCGAGATATTAAGGGAGAAAAAGAGGGAAATAGATTAAGGGAAAGCGAGAGAGAGAGAGAGAGAGAGAGAGAGAGAGATACACATTCTCATCCCGCTTTCAGAGTAACAAGGGCATGTGATGTTACCATTTTGACACTAGTGACATCATTCAATCCTGTGTGACTTCAGTGACTGTTGCAAGTAAGCATGTCACGCCCACACCCATTAATGTCGCTCTTGTTAGCTATTATGAAGACGTCGCTCACGCCCATCTATCTCGCGGGCGTGCTGTATGGGCGCGTGCCGTGACTTTGTCTCTTAATCTCTTTCTCTCGTTTTGTTGTTTTCGTTGTTGTTGTTTCTTTTATATTGTTTTTTTTTTGAGAAAGAGAGAGGGATTGAGAGAGGAGGAGGAGGGGGAGGGAGGGAGAGAGAGAGAGAGAGAGAGAGAGAGGGAGAGAGAGAGAGAGAGAGAGAGAGAGGGGGGGGGGGGGAGAAGACAGAGAGAGAGAGAGAGAGAGAGGGAGAGAGACAGAGAAGATACAAAAATAAAATAAAAGAAAAGCCAAAAGAAACAGAGAAAAAAAACGGAAAAAACAAGATAAACAAGAAACACAACTAAACAGATAAAAAAGATGCGAAAAATTGAAAGTGCGAAATTCCCCTCCTGCTCCCCCTCCCTCCCTCCCTCCATGACCCTCCTCTCTCCCCACTCCCTCCCTACCCCTACCTCCCCCCCCCCCCTCCCCTCTTATTCCAACCCATCATTCCTCCTCCCTCCTCCATCATTCCCGTCTCCTCCCTCCTCTCCTCTCTTCCCTCCCCCTCCCCCCCCCATCCTTCCAATCCTTCCTCCCCTTCCCTCTTCCTTCCCTCTCTCCCTCCCTCCCGTTCTCCCTCTCTCCTTCCCTCCCTCCCTCCCTCTTCATTCCCTCCCTCCCCTCCATCCTTCCTTCCTTCCTTCCCTTCCCTTCCCTCCCCTCCATCCTTCCCTCCCTCCCTCCCTCCCTCCCTTCCCCTCCCTCTCCTTCCCCGCCCCCTTGTCACGCTTGACGGACAAGTGGGCCACCGCCATCTCTCAGCTGTTTTTCCCACGCCTTCCCTCTCCCTTTCTCTCTCGTGGTTATCTCATTCCCGCGACCTTCCTCTTCCTCTCTCTCTCTCTCTTTCTCTCTCCGCCTCTCTCTTTCTATCTGTCTCTTTCTTCCTCTCTCTCTCTCTTTCTCCCTTTCCCGCTGTTTTGCTCTCTCTCTCTCTCTCTCTCTCTCTCTCTCTCTCTCTCTCTCTCTCTCTCTCTCTCTCTCTCTCTCTCTCTCTCTCTCTCTCTCTCTCTCTCTCTCTCTCTCTCACTCTCTCTCTCTCTCTTCCTTTTCCTCTTCCTCACCCTTACCCTCTCCCTCACTTTTAATCTCTCCTTCTCCCTCTCATTCATCTTCTCCCTCACTCTCATCTTCTCCCTCTCCCTCATCCTCACCCTCACTCAGACTTTCGCCCTCTCCCTCTCCCTCTCCCTCTCCCTCACCCTCACTCAGACCCTCCCCCTCCCCCTCTCAATCCAAAACACCTGTTATGACGTCACAGCCGTAACTTCATAATCAAAAAGTGATCATTTCCTATCATGATACTTTGCATAGATTGATGTCGGATTGCAGGTGTTCATTCCGTAACTCGTGACGTCATAATCATTAGTCACACTAGTGCAACATGATAAACAACCTTTAAAACTACAACTGTTGCTATCAATTGCATCGTCCGAATCACGGTTAATGATGATGGAAGCGTTTATTAAACCGTTGTTGCGAAATCTCGTTAGTATTGCACTGAATCCAACTGATGTGGTATCGCCATTCTATTGCAACTGTAATTATATTAATACTAAACTAACAAGATGACTTCCGGTTTAATTTTTTCTTGTTTTTGTTTTTATTTTTATATTTGTTACAAATTTTTAAGATTTTTAAAGATTTTTTTTTAGATATATGCCTAAATATATATATGTTTTTGTTTTATTTTTATATTTATTACAAAATTTTTAGATTTTTAAAGATTTTTTTTTTATA
Organism: Penaeus japonicus; assembly: GCF_977035675.1. Taxonomy (NCBI): domain Eukaryota; kingdom Metazoa; phylum Arthropoda; class Malacostraca; order Decapoda; family Penaeidae; genus Penaeus; species Penaeus japonicus. The sequence goes on from NW_028234439.1 coordinate 18,606,483, forward strand.
TATGCTTTTATCTTTAACTAAAACTTAAAATCACATCTGCAATAATGCATTTCACATGATATGGTTGCAAGGACAAAACCCGTAACAATGATTGCATGACAACACCGCTTAACTAGCAGTTACCATAACTAGCTAACAACCACACTTACATTTACCATAATTACCTCGTTATGACAACCACAACAACTAAACTGGTTTCTTTTCTACAA
>NW_028234439.1:18611691-18614191 GCF_977035675.1 Penaeus japonicus
TCTTGAACTTTTTTTTTCTGTTACTGTCTGTCTGTCTGTTTTCTCTCTCTCTCTCACTCTCTCTTTTTTCTGTTTCTGTCTGTCCGCTTTCTTTCTCTCTATCTCTTTCTCTCTCTCCTTATCTCTTTCTCTCCTTCCCTCCCTCCCTCCCTCTCTCACTCTATCCCTCTCTCCCTCCCTTTCTTCCTCTCTCGCGCTCTCTCTCTCTCTTTCTCTCTCTCTTCCTCTCTTCCTCCCTCTCTCCCTTCCTTTCTTCCTCTCTATCTCTCTCTCTCTCTCTCCCTCGCTCCCTCTCTCCCTCCCTTTCTCTTTCTCTCCTTCCCTCCCTCTCTCTTTCTCTCCTTCCCTCCCTCCCTTTCTTCCTCCCTCCCTCCTTCTCTCTTTCTCTCCTTCCCTCCCTCTCTATCTCCCTCCCTCCTTCCCTCCCTTTCTTCCTCTCTCTCTCTCCATCTCTCTTTCTCTTCCGGGTTATTAATGATGGCGATGCTCATAGTGATAATTCCAATATGATGAAGGAGAAGAAATATTGATAAAATTAATCAAAAAGAAGAGAAGAAAAAATGTTAAAACAAACAGAAAAAATAACCACACCCAAATATCAAAGTCATATCTATACAGTTTTTTTAATATGTTAATTCTCTAAATATATCGATCATTTTCAAATTGTAATTACCAATGATACTAATATTTTGTTAGCTGGTTGTATTATACATGATTTTATTATTAAATGCATGTATCTGCATATATTTTATTTCTATCAGATAAGATCTTCAATATTAATTACATAATATTGTTCATGTTTATAGAACATTTCCTGACTGAAAGGGCGAGTGTGTCTTCGTGTTTATACTGAGACGCAGATGCTTGTAACTATTTATGTTAACTACATTTGTACTTCATTCCGATCTAATTACACCACTTTTATAAGTCTAATGACCTTTTGGGTACTTAAGAGATGCGTATATTGTTGAGTTGAGTTTTTTCGAAAAGGGATTATTATGATATGTTACGATTCAATTGTATACGAATGGATGAACTTCAAGACGAGTAAAAAGATTACTTCTTTTTTTTTCTTTTTCTTTTTTTGTCTTCTATTGAACGATGTTTAGGTATGCTTGTGTAAGTTCATATACGGGAGGTTCATTGACCTAAATGAACATATAGGCAAAGAGGTCAGGATGTTAATATAAAAATGAATAGTGTGATTAAGGCCATCGTAATGCCATTCATAGATATTAATTGATGACTTAGGTGTGTACTTGTTTCTTTCTTAGTAATCTATGTGATAGATAGATTGATAGACGATTGAATGTAGTAAGAACATTTTAAATTATGTTTATTCTGTTCCATTATGTTATGAGGAAGAAATATTAACATTTAAAAGAAATCGAGATTAGGCGCGTCGATGCTCAATTGTTTTTGATGACGTCATTGATAGAGTATGACGTAGCGAACGGACCAACTGGCACCTGTGATTGGTTGTCGCGGGTATCCGTTATATTTCATATTTTCTTCGTTCTTCACTTTTGTTGTCGGTGGATATCATCATTTTTAATAAACAAATAAATAAATAAACATTTACATGGTTATGAAGGTGTAATTAAAGTTCAAACAACTTAGATTCTCTACCAATGCGCAGATTAACGAACACAAACAAAAGAATCATCGGATGCGCACGGGAACACGCAAAAGAATATCAAGGACTGAATTGTGTTTTCGTTGCGGATATCAGAAGGAAGAGCCAGTAGATAGATCAATAGATTTGAAACGATAGATATAGATGGGTAGATAGATAGATAGCAGTAGGTACAGGGAGTGAAGTGTCTCAGTGAACTGTTCCGAGCTTTATTAATGTTATTTACTAACATTATGCTGTACCGTCGACTTCACAAATCTCGAATTTCGTTAAGTTGGCAGCACTGATCGGCACCTTCATAGTTACGTAAGATCTACAAGCTCTATCTTGCAATGAAAAAAAAAGTTCTATATATCTTCTGCCGAATATTTTGAGCCTCGAGGTACGGTAGAGCTTGGAATGGTTCCGTAAGGTGATTTCATAAGCTCCATCTTGCCCCCCCCTCAAAAAAAAAAGAAAAAAAAATGCGCGGTGGAGCTTTACAAAATCTTTTGCCGTATCTATTAAACTTCGAGGTACGACAGAGCTTGGAATGGTACCGGAAGGAGCTCTACAAGCTCCACCTTAATCCCCCCCCCTCCCCCTCCCAAAAAAAAGCATTGCGTGACATACTTTTTTTTTGGCGCGGAGGCAAAGGCCAGTACCGGTGCTAAAGGTGGTTTCCGTGGCCTAAAACCTTATCTAAATTAGTATACATCGCAAGCAAGCTATGGCCACTTACACTCTTAATATCTACGACGGGAATTCTTTTCTAAAAAAAAAAAAAAGTGAATGGATAAATAATATTTCCTAACATTAACATTTTCTCACTATATATTACGTAAAAAAATATTTGTCATGATAATACTTAGCACTGATTGGCAG
>NW_028234439.1:18616691-18624191 GCF_977035675.1 Penaeus japonicus
TTCCCCTCCATCCCTCTCCTTTCAACTTCCTCACTTTCTTCCTTTCCCTCTTTCATCCCTTCCCTCTCTTCTTCTATACTCCTCCCTATTCTAATTATTTTATTTCCCTCTCTTAGTTCACATTCTCTTCCCTCCACACTCCTCTATACCCCTTCCCCTCCCTCCCTCACTCCACATCTCTCCCTCCGCACCCCTCCCCCTCCGCACCCTTCCCTCCCTTTCTCCACGCCCCTCCCTCCTTCCTTCCCTCCCTCCACACCCCTTCCTCCTTCCCTCCACACCCCTCCCTCCTTCCCTCCCTCCACACCCCTTCCTCCCTCCCTCCTTTCCCTCCACACCCCTTCCTCCCTCCCTCCTTTCCCTCCACACCCCTTCCTCCTTCCCTCACTCCTTCCTTCCCTCCACACACCTCCCTCAACACCCCTCCACATCCCTCCCCCTCCCTCTACTTCCCTCTCCGCGTTGTAAAAATACCAAATTAATTTCCTGACGTCATTTGATTGCAAGAAGGCCACACTAATACATTGCTTAACAGATTGCAAACGCATGTCTGTCAATTTGCTTGTTATTCTCCGCATCAGTGAAAGGTGAATGGGAGTATTATTCCCTATTTGGTTGTTAGTTTGTAAGTGTGCGTGTGTGTGTGTGTGTGTGTGTGTGTGTGTGTGTGTGTGTGTGTGTGTGTGTGTGTGTGAGTGCGTGCGTGTGTGTGCGTGTATCCAAATAACTCTTTACTCTTATATAAACTTAATTATACAAACTTAATCGGTATCAACATATGTGCGCGTACGTGTGCATGTACGTATACCAACAGTCACTCTCTCACCTTTCTCAACAACAAACTGCCTCATCAAACCGCCATATTTACCTGAAAGAAAAAAAAAAAGAAAATGTCGTTATTTTTCAAATTACCGCGGCAAAGTGGATTGTTTACATATGTTACGTCGTATAACTGTCTTTGGTTTGGTATATTGCTTGGCGTGGTCGTTATGTGGTTGGTATATACTGTGATAGAAGATGAGAGGAGGGAGAGAAGGGGAGGGGAGGGAGGGAAGGAAGGGGAGGGAGGGGGAAGGGAGAAAGGAAAGGAGAGATAGAGAGGAGGGGAGGAGAGGGAGGGGAAAGAAGAAATGAAAGGAGGAAGAGAGAGGGAGAGAAAGAGGGGGAAGAATGTGGAAGGGAGAGAGAGAGAGGAGAGAAGGGGAAAGAGGAGGTAGGGGGGAATAAGAAAAGAGAATGAGGAAGAGAGAGGGGGGAAGGTGGAGGAAGGGAGGGAAGTAGGAGAGAGAGAGAGACGGAGACAGACAGAGAGAAAGAGACAGGCAAACATAAAGATACTAAACCGAAAAAAGTGGCGAATACAAATCTAAATCAACAAATAAAGACACAAACAAACAAACAAAACAAAAAACAAAAACAAGATCACCATCAATCATAAACCATTAAGAAAAACCCCCTACCCCCTCTTCCTCCCCTCCCCCTTCCTCCAAACCCTCCCCCCCCTCCCCTCCAGACCTCACGTGCTTTGCCATGCCATCACACGCAATGACTCCATATAACCTCAACATTTAGATAAACATTCTATCAATTACTCGAGAGTGGCGAATCTTCATGATTGGCCAGTCACTCACGGTCTTCGGAGTACATCAGGAGAGGTGATTAAGCACTTGTATAGTGTGTGAGGTTGTCTTGGTGGACTTTTGGAGGATTTTAGATTCTGTTGGAGGGGTGTGACACAAAAAAGAGACAGGCAAACATAAAGATACTAAATCGAGAAAAATGGCGAATACAAATCTAAATAAACAAATAAAGACACAAACAAAAAAAGCAAAAACAAAAACAAACAAGATCCCCATCAATCATAAACCATTAAGAAAACCCCCCCTCTCCACCCCCACCCCCCACCTTCCTCCAACCCCTCCCCCCCCTCCCCTCCAGACCTCACGTGCTTTGCCATGCCACCACACGCAATGACTCCATATAACCTCAACATTTAGATAAACATCCTATCAATTACTCATATGGCGAATCGTCATGATTCCCATCACTCACGGTCTTTCGGAGTATTTCAATGGATTAACACTTTATAGTCTGTTGGTGAGGGTGGATGGTGGTGATGATAGGGAGGGGGGTGGTGGTGATGAGGGTGATGATGGGGAGGGGGGTGAGAGGGATGGTGGTGGTGATGAGGGTGATGATGGGGAGGGGGAAGGGGGGTGATGATGAGGAGGGTGATGGTGGTGGGGAGGGGGGTATGGTTGTGAGGATGGGGAGAGGGGGGGGGGGGAGGGGGATGGGTGGTAGTGATGGGGAGGGGGGAGGGTGGTGATGAGGAGGATGCTGGTGATGGAGATGGAGATGAAGATAATGATGATGCTGACACAAAGATAATTTGACAACACAAAAACATACCAAAGGATAATAAATGATAAACATGAGCAAGTGAACAGAAGGGAGTAATTCAATCAAATTGCTATTTTTATCTTTTAATATTTTTGTAACGAAAACGCGGCATTATTTCTCAAAAAATAATTCACTTATGTCTGAATGCAATTTGTTGATTAGCTTTTGCAAAATATAAAGCGCAATGAGTGAATTGCAAGCCTAAAATTGTTGTTGCAATGTAACCTATTTTGAAATGGTAATGGTATATGCAATGGTGATTTTGCTAATGGTAGTAAAATATATATAATATGGACAATAATGATAATGTAAATGAGGATGATAATAACAACAAATATAATAATGTGATATGGGGATAATGATGATAGTAATTATTGATAGTAATAATTAGTAATAATGATGATAATTATGATTGTAATAATAGTAATAATAAAAATAATGATAACAAGAATGATAATAAGAGCGATAATAATGAAAATAATAATCATAACAATAATAATTAAGATAAGCATAATAATGATATCAAAAATAATGATAACAACAATGCTAACAATAACGATAATAACAATCATAAAACTAACCCTAAACAACAAGCAACAACAACAACAAATAATACAATAATACAAAATTGATAATAAATTTAATAATATAGTTATAATTCTTATCATTCAGAGCGATAATAATACACATCACAAAGACATAAAAAAAGATAACAGTAATTATAGAAAATTGTCACAGGAATAACAGTTAATCTTTGTTTAATAACAGTTGATTTTGTCACAGGAGTAACTATTATAATTATTTTAATACTTGTAGTATTAAAATGGTAATGTAACTTTTACCAGGGAGATTAATATCAACAATTTGACAGGAGTAATCTAACTTAAGAGCGTGATATTATAGCGGTGTGACATCCTCTCCCCCCACCCACCCCCCACCCCACCCTTTCCCCTCTTCTTTCTTCTCTTTTTTTTCTCTGTCTCTATCTTTCTCTTCTTTTTCTTTCTTTCTTTTTCTAATTTTGCTGTCCTCACCCCCACCCTTTCCTCTTCCTTCTTCTCTTTCTTTCTCTCTTTATTTCTCTTTTTTTTTTTCTTCTTCTTCTTCTTTTTCTAATTTTGCTGTTTCCTTTTATATTCCTCTTTCTCCTTTTCATTTTACTTCCGCTCTATTCCTCCTCTTTTTTTCCTTCTCTTCGTCTTCGTCTTTCTCTTCATTTTCGTCTTTCTTCTCTTTCCCTATCTCTTCGTCTTCTCTCTCTCACTTTTCCTCTCCCCCCTCCTCCTTCACCTTAACCTCCTCCTCCCCCTCCTCCACCTCCACCACCACCTCCCCCTTCCCTCCTCACTCCCTCCCTTCTCCTCCGCCAACCCCCCCACCCCCTCCACCTACCCCTCCTTCTCCTCACTCCCTCCCCCCTCCTCCCTCCCTCCCACCTTCCGTATCACCACCCCTCCTCCCCCTCCTCACTCCCTGCCTCCTCCACCTCCCCCTCCTCCCTCACTCCCTCCCTCCCTCCCACCTTCCGTATCACACCCCTCTCCTCCCTCCCCCTCTCCCCTCCTCCTCACACACAACACACTTTCACAGGAATTCCTGAAATTCACGAAATTAGGAATCCAGGAACCAGGAACTTAGCTTTGCGGAAACAGAGTCAGATGGCCGGGCTCAGGGAATGTTGCACAGGGAGTTGCAATATTGCGATTGAGGGGAGTGATTTTGGTAGATGGGTGGGTGAGTGGTAGACGTATGGTTGATGGATGGTAGATGGTTTTGGAAAGATGGTTGCGTAACATGTGTTCTTAGCAGTAGTTGTCTGGTAGTAACTCTTGGGTAGTTGTCTGGTTGTAACTCTTGGGTGGTAGATGGTTGATGTATGGTTGATGGATGGTAGATGGTTTTGGGAAGATGTTTGCGTAACATGTGTTCTTGGCAGTTGTCTGGTAGTAACTCTTGGGTGGTAGATGGTAGATGTATGGTCAGTGTTTGGTAGATGGTTATGAGAAGATGGTTGCGTAACATGTGTTCTTAGCAGTTGTCTGGTAGTAACTCTTGGGTGGTAGATGGTAGACGTATGGTTGAGGTATGGTAGATGGTTTTGGGAAGATGTTTGCGTAACATGTGTTCTTAGCAGTTGTCTGGTACTAACTCTTTAGTGTAGATACTTGAGTGGTAGGAATATGGTAGGAGATTATTTCTAGTGTGTGGTCTTATCTTCAGTGTGTTTCTAGCAACTGTGTGGTAGGTGTTTCCTAGTAGCTTTGTGGTAGATGTGTGACAGGTGTTTTTTAGATAGACGTTTGGTAAAAATGTGGTACTTGTTTTTTAAATAGATGTGGTATATATCTTTTGGTTGGTGGTAGGTGGTTTTGGTAGATGATTTATGGTAGATGTGTACCAGGTGTTGAAATAGACGTATGGTTTATGGTCGATATAAAAAATAGGCAAATGTTTTGGTTGTCAAATTGCTCTTACTTTTAAAATGTTCTTCGTTAAGAATCTTTCACTTTTTTTCTCTCTCTCTTTCTGGGAAGAAACTTTTCTTTTTCGGTTTATTTTCTTTTCAAGGATTAGGGAAGGAAAGAGAGAGAGAGAGAGAGAGAGAGAGAGAGAGAGAGAGAGAGAGAGAGAGAGAGAGAGAGAGAGAGAGAGAGAGAGAGAGGGCTAGAGAGAGAGAGAGAGAGAGAGAGAGAGAGAGAGAGAGAGAGAGAGAGAGAGAGAGAGAGAGAGAGAGATAGGAGAGAGAGAGAAAGAAAAAGAGATAGCAGAGTGAGAGAAAAGAGAAAAAGAGATTATGTGATTATTTATTTTAATTTCCTTGCTATAAAATATTCCAAATCAAGCATATCTATTCCTATCTATTTTTTGGCGATACAATTCTCCCTTCATCTCTCTCTTTTATATCAATTTACCTACCTATCCATCTATCCCTCATGCCTCTATCTATATGTCTCACCACACACTCTCCACCCTATACTTACGTAACTAATCGGTCACGCGTCACTTCCCAAACACACCCTATTTGTCAAGGAATTCGGTGTAAAACGTCACTGTTGCCAGACAGGTGACTGACCTCCTGCGCAGAAGAAGTGACGAAGTTTTGGTAATAGTGCAGTGACGTCATGTGGTGTCTGTAGGGTGTGATGTCGTTAGTTTGTACTTTTTTTATGGTGTTAATGTTTCTTTTATTTTGGTGTCTTTTTAAAAATTTCTCTCTCTCTCTCTCTCTCTCTCTCTCTCTCTCTATCTATCTATCTATCTATCTATCTCCCTATCTCTCTCTCTCTCTCTCTCTCTCTCTCTCTCTCTCTCTCTCTCTCTCTCTCTCTATATATATATATATATATATATATATATATATTATATATACTCTCCTTCCCTTCCCCGGAGCTTGATTGAATTTCAGGCCAAATCTCCCGAGACGTTGAGTTAAATTTGGGCCGATTGGGACCTCTGGATTTCCACTTCTTTATGTCGCTCCCGTGGATTTTATATCTGGCCTATTTCTTCTTCTTCTTCTTCCTTATCTCTTTCGCTGTCTCTCTCTGCCTGTCTCTCTTTCTGTTTTTCTCTCTCGCCCGCTCGCTCTCTCTCTCTTTTTATTTCTCTTTCTCTGTCTTTCTCTCTCTCTCTCTCTTTCTCTCTTTCGCTAGCTCTCTCTCTCTCTCTCTCTCTCTCTCTTTATTTCTCTCTTTCTCTGTCTTTCTCTCTCTCTCTCTCTCTCTCTCTTTCTATTTCTCTCTCTCGCCTGGCCGCTTGCTTTCTCTCTCTCTCTTGCCCGCTCGCTCTCTCTCTCTATCTCTCTCTCTCTCTCTATCTCTATCTCTTTCCATTTCTCTCTCTCTCTCACTCTCTCTATCTATTTATTTATATATCTAGCTATCTATCTACTTTTCTATCTTGTCCTCTTGCTTTACCCCTTCTTTCCACTCTACTTCTTCTTTTTCTCTCCATTTCCTTCTCTCTCTCTCTCTCTCTCTCTCTCTCTCTCTCTCTTCTTCTTTTATCTACTTCCCCCCTTTCCATCTTTTTCTCTCACCCACTATTCCCGTTTATTATACATCTTTCCATAACCAAACAAATATATAAATAAATAAACAAATACATATAAACATATCAAATTAAGACTTAAAAACAAATAAAAACATACAAAAAAACAACAAAAAAACACGACACCTCTCTGGCAACACCGTTTTCAGTCGTTCGAAAATCGGGTTCGTTTGCGTTCTCGTAAGACAACATCCGGGTATCCGTCCGTCTGGCCGTTCGCATAAGGACTGACTCGCAGGGGATTTGCGCGGATTCTAGAAATTCTCAGTCATTAATGGCGCCTTGGTTGGTGATTTTTATTGATGGGGATGCGTGGTAATGGTGAGTGTGGTAGTTATGATGATGGTAGTTGTGGTAGCTATGGTGATGTGTTGTAAGGGTGGCGGTAGTACTTATGGTGATGTGTTGTAATGGTGGTGGTGGTAGTTATGGTAGCTATGGTGATGTGTTGTAAGGGTGGCGGTAGTACTTATGGTGATGTGTTGTAATGGTGGTGGTGGTAGTTATGGTAGCTATGGTGATGTGTTGTAAGGGTGATGGTGGTAGTTATGGTGACGTGTTGTAAGGGTGATGGTGGTAGTTATGGTGATGTGTTGTAATGGTAATGGTGGTAGTTATGGTGATAGTGGTAGCTATGATGATGGTGGTAGTTGTGGTAGCTATGGTGATTTGTTGTAATGGTGGTGGTGGTAGTTGTGGTGATGGTAGTGATCTTGCGTCGACGCTAGTATTGGTGGTAGTGATTGTAGTGATGGTAGTAATGGTGTTGATGGTTGTGGTAGAGGTTGTTATGGTGATGATAATGATCGTTGTGGTTGCGAATCGTGAATGTGATTGTGATAGTTACCGGACTGGCGATATAGTGATGATATAGAAGTAGATGTGGTGGTGGTGGTAGTTATGGTGATAACAGTATTAGTTTATAAGGACTAGGAGGTGCATTAAGATAACGATGATGGCAAAAACTGTATTATAAACTTATTAAAAACTGTATCAAAAATTATAAACTCGAACACAAAAATACAAAAAAAAATAAATCTAACTTTT
>NW_028234439.1:18629191-18634191 GCF_977035675.1 Penaeus japonicus
TTATATGTTATTTTTATAATTCTTTAAAAAAAAATCATCTCTATTTGCTTAATATTCACCGTACTATACTTCTTCAAATCTTTTTGTTTAAAGAGAATGACACGGAAATAAGGATAATATGAATGAGAGGAAGAGAGAGAGAGAGAGAGTAAGAGAGAGAGTAGGAGAGAGAGACATAGAGTGAGAGGGACGGGGGGGGGGGAGAGAAAGAGAGAATGGCCGAGAGACCTACAGAAAGAGAGAGAGAGAGAGATGCAGAAACATAGAAGCAAAATATAATGACAAAGATTATTACCTAAGTAGAGGTACAGGTAGGAAGATAGATATATAAATATACATTTAGATAAACAGACAATAATATGCATACACACACACACACACATATATATATATATATACATATATATATATATATATATATATATATATATATATATATATATATATATATATGTGTGTGTGTGTGTGTATTGTTAAATAGACAGATACAAAGATATAAATTCATTTAAGCAGACAAAGAAATAGATAAATATACATACAGAAAATCAGATATATAGATACCTAAATATACATTCAGATAGATACATAAACATACATACAGATAAGCAGACAAAGAGATACATAAATATACATACAGATAAGCAGACAGAAAGATACATTGATATACACACAGACGGATAAACAGGCAGATAAAAATAGACAGATTACCAGTGATTCAGCCTCTATTTGAAGCCTCGAGACAAAGTTCTTTTCGCTAGCATTGTCGTCTAAATTCTTTTGTTAGTAACCAACGACTGCGGCTTTTGAGACGAATATATATAACATATCTTAAAGTGGATAATGATGAATAATATGCAGAGATGAAATAAAATGGTTGAATACTTGGTGTGTGTGTGACAGTTTTTGGAAATGGATTGTGTGTATTTTCGTTTTAGATGTACTGTTGTTTGGTGTATGTGTGGTAGGGGTGTGTGTTTGTTTGTTTGTTTGTGTGTGTGTGTGTGTGTTGCAGGGGTGTTTGTGTGTGTGTGTGTGTTGCAGGTGTGTTTGTGTAATCCCGGGTGTGTGTGTGTGTGTGTCTGTGCCTGTGTGTGTTTGTGTGTGTGTGAACGTAAATTTAAAATACAACAGATGCGTGTGCTTTCCCCAACCGACAAAAAACATCACACCTCGACAAGAATGATAATAAAAATACTTAGAATCTTCACTATGATTTAATAACCATTTGAAATTCCTTCAGAGTACTTTGAGAATATTCCAGAAGCTTATAATGCTCTGAATTTTACGGTGTCGGAGATCAAATGAAGTTAATCTTGACAAATGCGCAGTCCCGCCATTTTCTTTTTGACGGGAGTAAAGTGGCGAGATTTCTGCCCTCTGGTTGCGCTTGTTGGTACTACTATTTTTGGGTTGTTATCTTCATCTATTATCATCATTATTATTATTTGTTGCTGTTTTTTTGTTTTGTTTTTTCATTTATCTCCTTTCTTTTTTTCCTTCTGCTCTTGTTTCCCTCCTTTTTCATTATCTTTATCTCCCTCTTTCTACTTCTTCATCGTTATTTCCATCTCTCTACTTACTTTTCATTTCCATCTTCGTCTCCCTCCTTCTATTTCTCCATCTCCCTCTTTCTTGTTCTCCATCACCATCTATTCCTTGTTCCTCGCCTCCTCCTCCATCGCTATCCATCTAGTTATCCATTACCATCTCCTCCCTCTCTCTACTTATCCAATTCCATTTTTATCCTTTCTTTCTACTTTTCCATCACTATCATCATCTCCCTCTTTCTATTTCCACCATCTCCTTCTCCTTCCCCTTCTTTCTAATTCTCTACCACCATCTCCTTCTCCCTCTTTCTACTCCCCCTCCCTCTCCATCTCCCTCTTCCAACTTACACACACTCCTCCTCCTCCTCCTCCTTCTCCCTCTTCCAATACACTCACCTCCTCCTCCTCCTCCTCCTCCTCCTTCTCCTCCTCCTCCTTCTCTTCCACCTTCTCTTTCCCTCCCTCCTCCTCCCCCTCCCCCACCTCCTCCTCCTCCTCCTCCTCCTTTCCTCCCCCCTCCTCCTCCTTCCCTCCCTCCTCCATCTCACTCCCTAACCCAAAGGCCTCACGTTCGTGGGATCACAGTGCTAAAATTATCCTTCAGTTGCACGCTCAAGATTTGGTTGCAAAAATTGACATCATCATCAATCCACATCAATTTTCGCCGTCGGGAAAATAGGTTGCAATTGCCGTCACTTTTGGGAACGAGATAACACTAGTTAGAAGTCTTTATTTTTTCTTTTTTTTTTCTCTTTTTTTTTGGCGCGCGGAAATTAATGGTCTTGTCTGTCTTCTTTCTTTTCTTTTCTTTCGTTTTTCTTTTTTTTTCTTTTTTCTTTTTTTTTCTTTCTTTTTTTGTTTTACCTTATTTTTTTTATCTTTCTTTCGTTTTTCTTTTTTTCATTTCTTGTCTTTGGTTACGTTGTTACTTTTTTTTCGTTTTTCTTCTTTTTCTTCCTTCCTGATTCCATCTCATCCCTCTTCCCTCCTTCCCTCTCATCCATATTCCCCTCTTCCTCCTTCCCTCTCATCCATATTCCCCTCTTCTTCCCTCCCTCTCATCCCTCCTTCCCTCTCATCCCTCCTTCCCTCTCATCCCTCCCTCCCTCTCATCCATATTCCCTTTTTCCTCCCTCCCTCTCATCCCTCCTTCCCTCTCATCCCTCCTTCCCTCTCATCCCTCCCTCCCTCTCATCCATATTCCCTTTTTCCTCCCTCCCTCTCATCCCTCTCTCCCTCTGGTTCTAAAATAATTTTCCCGTTTTTTTTTCTCTCTCCCATTCTCTTGGTTGTTTTGGCCAAGAGTGCAACACCGGGTATTTTTTCCTTTCTGGCAACGATTCTTGTATATTGAATTCTCGACTTGACTCTCTTTTTCTTTCTTTCTTTCTTTCTTTCTCTTTCTCTTTCTCTGTTTCTCTTTCTCTCTTTTCTTCATCTCTCTCTGTCTCTTTTTCTTCATCTCTCTCTCTGCCTCTTTTTCTTCATCTCTCTCTCTGTCTCTTTTCTTCATCTCTCTCCTTCTGTCTGTTTTTATCTCTAACTCTCTCTTTATCTCTCTCCAATCTTCATCTCCTCCTTTCTCCCCTTCCTTGCTTCCTTCTTTTTTCTTATTCTTGTTCTTCTTCTCCTCCTCCTCCTCCTACTCCCTCCTTCCCCTTCCCCCCCTCCTCCTCCCTCCGTCCCTCCTTCCCCTTTCCTCTCCACCTCCTCCTCCTCCTCCCTTTTCCCTCCCTCCCTCCTTCCTACCTTCCTTCTTTTTTTCTTACACTAACTCCTCCTCCTTATTCTTATTCTGCTGATTTTTTCTCCTCCTTCTTCTTATTATTCCTCTCCTCCTCCTTCTCTCCCATTTTTCAATAGCTTTAAAACCGGTCTTTCTATCTTCGAGAAGTTAAAATGTCGTTTTTTTTCATCTTTCATTTAAATTTAAACCAAATCGATCATTTAGCTTCAAGTATTACAGCTTTTTAGCTTTAAGCCAGCCGGTCTTTTAGCTTTGATATTTTAGCTCTTTAGCCTATAAGCTGATCTTTTAGCTTTGATATTTTAGCTCTTTAGTCTATAAGCCGGTCTTTTAGCTTTGATATTTTAGCTCTTTGGCGTATGAACTGATCTTTTAGCTTTATATTTTAGCTCTTTGGCGTATGAACTGATCTTTTAGCTTTGTATTTTAGCTTTTTAACCTTTGAGTTGGTCTCATAGCTTTAATATTTTAGTTTCGAAGTCTTAGCAGTGCAACCTTGGACGGACCCTGTGACCTCGGCCTTCGGGGAAAGACGGTTAATTTTTTTTTTTTTTTTTTTTTTACCCATTTGTCTTATTGATTCGTATTTATCTCTTTCTTTCACGTTTCTTTTCTTTTTTTAAGTTTTTTTTAGTTTTTTTTATTAGCCATTTGTCTCCTTGGTTTGTATTTATCTCTTCCTCTCTTTCTGTCACTCTTTTTTTTGTATTTTTTGTCTCTCTGTCTGTGTGTGTAAGTGTCTTTCTCACTCTTTGTCTCTGGTTTCTTTTATGTCTATTTCTCTTGTCTCATCTCTTTCTCTCTCTCTCTCTCTCTCTCTCTCTCTCTCTCTCTCTCTCTCTCTCTCTCTCTCTCTCTCTCTCTCTCTCTCTCTCTCTCTCTCACTCTCCCTCTCTCTCTCCTTCTGTACTCAAAAACATTATCGTTCTCTCCTCACCCCCCTACCCCTCTCCTATCCTCCCAACCACCTCCCCTCCCCCCTCCCCCCTTCCCCCTTTCTCTATCCACACCACACTAACAACAAGTACGTTTGCTTTCGACTTCTTAAACACGGCGCAAGCACGCAAGCACCCTGTCTCCATAGCCATTCTCAAGCGCATTAACTGAAACAACAGAGCGTGTGTAAAGCAAAAACGAGCGGGAAACATAGCGAAAGTAGTCGCTATATTTGTCCGCTCGACTTCACATGCCAAGACTACAAGAGAGGGGAAAAAAATGGGGAAATTAAAGTGGGAGGAGGAAGGGGAAAGAGGTTGGGGATTGCCCATTTGGTTTTCTGTGAAGAGAGAGAGAGAGGGGGAGAGAGAGAGAGATAGAGAGGGAGAGAGAGAGAGAATTGGAGAGAAAGGGGGGAGGAGAGAAAGAGAGAGAGAAAAAAAAAAGGAGGAGAAGGAAACAGAGAGAGAGAAAAGAAAGAGGGGGAGAAGAAAACAGAGAGAGAGAAAAGAGAGGGGGGGAGAAGAAAACAGAGAGAGAGAGAAAAGAAAGGGGGGAAGAAGGAAACAGAGAGAGAGAACAAAAAAATAAAGAGAAAGAGAGAAAGCGAAAGAGAAAGAATAAAGAAAAAGAAAAGAGCGAAAGAGACGTGCCATAACCACAACAGACCAAGCGACACGTAATGATAATTCCGTCGCGTGAAGTATGCGGTTATTTCGGCCGCGTGAAAAGTTTTCCGACGCGCGGCTCCATCTGTCGTGACGTCATCC
>NW_028234439.1:18641691-18644191 GCF_977035675.1 Penaeus japonicus
TGTTTCGAAGAATTATTATTTAAGATTCTCTCTTTCTTTCCCTCTCTTTCTCTCGTTTCTCGCTCGCTCTCTTTCTCTCGTTTATCTCTCTCTCCTTTCTCTCTCTTCTTCTCTCTCTCTCTCTCTCTCTCTCTCTCTTCCTCTCTCTTTCTTACACACTTTCTCTCTCTTATTATTATTATTATTATTATCATTCTCTCTCTCTCTCTCTCTCTCTTTTCTTTTTCTCTCTTCCTCTCTCTCTCTCTCTCTCTCTCTCTCTCTCTCTCTCTCTCTCTCTCTCTCAAACAAAAACAACAAAAATATAAACATTCTTATCACAATCACCCGAGAAGTCTAAGAAAATTAATAATTTCATACATTCATTATTCACTATTTCCAAGATCGTTTAACGCCTTTATTTTCTTTTTTCATCATATACATCATTATTATTATTCACTATCTTTCACTATCAAACACTATACTATGTGATGACACTTATGTTCACTTTTTATCTCTCTATAATAATTTGATATCAACTTCCGTATAAGTCTTTTTTTCTATTTATATTGTAAGTATATTTATGAATACTTTTATCTGTTATTTTACACTTCGAGGTGTCTCATCACACCCCTTTTTCTATGTTTTGTATCTGTTTGTATCTTTTCTTTTATCTTTATCTGTACTATGTGACATGTGGCTGAGACTGTGATTGGTATGTTATCATAGTGTTGGAATTGTTATCAAGATTAATTTTTATTGTTATCATTTTCATGGCTGTTTTTATTTTTTCATTATTGTTGTTATCAGTATTATGATTATTTTCGTTATTATCAATAGTATCATTCTTAAAATCGTCATCGTCATCATCATCATCATTATCGTCGTTGTCGTCATTATTATCATCATTATCATTATTATAATCATCTCTTTTTTAATTACTACTGCTACTACTACTACTACTACTGCTACTGCTATCATTACTATTCCTATCATTACCATATATATTATGATGCATGAAAATACGTTTGGAGAAAGAAAGAAATAAAAGAAAAAAAAGAAAAAAAAAATAAAAGAAAAAAATAGAATAAAAGAAAGAAAGAAAAGAAAGAAAGAAGAAGAAGAAAAAGAAAGAAAAAAAAGAAAGAAAAAAAGAAAAGAAAAAAAAAAAAAAAAAAAAAAAAAAAAAAAAAAAAAAAAAAAATATATATATATATATATATATATATATATAATATAATATATATATATAATATATATATATATATATCCCACACACTATCTATATATACACATCCCTTTCCAGGTGTATGTTCTGCTTAATGGACTTTGTAAGATATTGACATTTATTTTCTCTTAAATACCGACCCTGCGGCGCTCTTAAATCCTTATCAAGTTACCGAAGGGCGATTATCCGACTGAAAGATCGGTTAATTTCACCCTTAATGAATCACCATGGAAGCGTTCACCCGTCGTACTTACTCAGGATGCGAGTGAATATAAATCTGTGGGCGTTGATTTTTTTTTTTTTTTTTTTTTTTTACTAAAAAAAGAGACGAGTTGATGTTCCGAAAATACGAAATGATTTGGCTTAATTTGATTACAATTTTATCGACGTGGAAGAATCACCTTGTTTATATTTTCGTTTTGTTGATAATGATTAATTTCTAGATATTTCTTGATATCGTTTGAACTTGTAATAAATCATATTAAATACGTATAATGTGGGCGTTTGATATAGAACATTCTAATAAGATAATAAAAAACCTTACAAGTGCGCATATTAGTCACCAAATAAAAGTTCGAATCAAGTCGACAAAATGGCGGCGACTTGAGAGCTAACGAGCGTAAGACTAATTTCACATCTCAAGCAAGCGTATGACGAGACGATAATGATACATTTATTTAAAAAAAAAACACGTTTATGGAGGATTAGAAGAAAAAAAAAATAATCATGTAAGGGAATGTCACGGCTAAGATGTATAACAGATAGGCTGTAATTAGTAGTCTATAATTAGTATACACGTTGGCTCCTTAATCATGTTTATCTATGTATCTATTTTTGGTATTCTAAGCAAAGATTGGGACATTTCTTTCCTATTTTTCTCTAATTAATTCATTTACAAGTATAGCCTCTAGATTAAGATATTCTCGAGCGAGTTCCGAGAAGGGAAAGAGGGCCATGTGTGATTGGATGAAGTTTCTAAGCCACGTGTCATCTTAAGTCGACCGTTAGTTGGTAGTTTGTATGCGTTCCTTTTTCTCGCCCTTTTTCCCTTTCACTCTCTCTGCCTCTCCTTTCTTTTTTTTCCTCTTGCCCCCTTGTTCTGCTTCTTCATTTATTCTCTGTTTCTTCTCTGCCACTTTCCCCATTCTTT
This sequence comes from Penaeus japonicus, assembly GCF_977035675.1. Classification (NCBI taxonomy): domain Eukaryota; kingdom Metazoa; phylum Arthropoda; class Malacostraca; order Decapoda; family Penaeidae; genus Penaeus; species Penaeus japonicus. Next base: position 18,644,049 of record NW_028234439.1, read on the forward strand.
CTTTTTTGTTTTTTTTTTTTGCTCTTTTGCTCTCCTCTCTTTTCCCTTAATCCACTTCGCATTTCTCTCTTTTTTCCCTTCACTCTTCTCTTATTCTTACTCATCCTTCTCGTCTCCTTCCTTCTTTCTCTTTTATCACTTCC
>NW_028234439.1:18656691-18659191 GCF_977035675.1 Penaeus japonicus
TTATTATTATCATATTTATTAATTAATTCATTATTTTCAATTTGTTATTATTATATTTATTAATTAATTTATTATTTTCAATTTCACTTACCTCGTGTCGGATCTATAGTTCATTTGGTTGTTGCAGTTCATTTGACGAGCCAGTTTTATTGATGATATTTTGGTGGTTGGTTGAATAGGGGGGGAGAGGGGGGTATCTGGGGGTGAGGTGGGTGTTTTCTTAGCGGGGTGGGGTGGGGGAGGGGGGGTATATGTATCACTTTAGTTTGATTATTTGTTTGTTTATCGCGTATGTGTATTTTTTTCTGATTTCTCTAATATTTTTTCTTTTTTTTCTTTGTTCTTATGTATCTATTTATTGATCTATCTTTATCTATCGTTATCTATTTGTAAACTGTTTTTCTTCTTTTTTTCTTCTTCTTTGCTTTGATTTTTGTTTCTCATGCACTTTTTTTTGTCTTCTTAATCTCTCGTCTCGTATTTTAAGTCATTTGTGGATTTACTTTCTTCTCCTCATTTACTTTTCTTCTTTGATATTCCTGTAAGAAGGAGAAAAAAGTCATTATATTCGAAAGTAAGAATTACAAGTGTGTGTGTGAGTGTATATGTATGTATTTGTATATATATATATATATTATATATATATATATATATATATATATATATATATATATATATATATATATATATATATATATATATATATATATATATATATGTGTGTGTGTGTGTGTGTGTGTGTGTGTGTGTGTGTGTGTGTGTATATATATATACATATATATATATATATATATATATATATATATATATATATATATATATATATATATATATATATATATATATATATATATATATATATATATATATATATATGTGTGTGTGTGTGTGTGTGTGTGTGTGTGTATGTGTGTGTATGTATGTATAATATATATATATATATATACATATATATATACATATATAATATATATATATATATATATATAATATATATATATATATGTGTGTGTGTGTGTGTGTGTGTGTGTGTGTGTGTGTGTGTGTGTGTGTGTGTGTGTGTGTGTGTGTGTGTGTGTGTGTGTGTGTGTGTGTGTGCGCACATATATATATATATATATATATATATATATATATATATATATATATATATATATACATATACATATATATATATATATATATATATATATATATATATATACATATATAAGTATATATATAGATATATATATATATCAGTCAGCAATAACGACAGCAGTGACAGCAGACAGCAACAGAGTCAATAGACAGCAACATCCCCAGTGACAGTAGCATCCACGTCACGCAACCTGTTCTGCTTGTGTTTATCTGCCGCGGAATCTCGGCTTCGCTATTGCTTGTTTGCTTGTTCTTTTGAGATTGTGGGTTTTGCTGTTATTCACTGTCATCATCATCGTCATCTTCATCATAATCATTATCATTATCTTTATCTTTATCATTATCATTATCATCAGCATTATCATCATCATCAATCGTCAAGATTCGTCATCATTGTATTGTTATCATCACATAATGATGATGATAACAAAAATGATGATGATAGTGATAATATAATAATAGCGGTGAGGATAATAAATTTGATGAATATCATAATGATGAATAACATTATTATAACTATAATAATCATGATAATGATATGATAATAACAATTATTATCATCATTATCTTTATCGTCATGATAATTAACGTATTTAAAATTACCACCATTAACACAAATACTATGATTATGGTGATAATGATAGTGATCATGGTCATGTTATGATTATCAACAACATCTTAGTGAGTAAACATCTCCCTTCTCATTTCTTCTTACCCTTATTATCTTTCACATATATACCCTATTCTCTCTCTCTTCTTTCTTGCTTTCTTTCTCTCTCTCTCTGCTTCTTATTCTTCTCTCTCATTCTCTCTTGTTCACTCGGTCTCTCTCTCTCTCTCTCTTTCTCTTTCTCTTTCTCTTTCTCTCTCTCACTCTTTCTCTTTCTCTCTTTCTCTCTCTCTCTTCCTATCCCGTTCTCTCAATCCCTCCCTCACCATCACCCTTTCCCTCTCCCTCACCCTCTCTCTCATCCCCGCTCTCACCCTCTCCCTCTTTCTCATCCTCCCCCCCTCCCCCTCTGCCGTTCTCTCAATCTCTCTCTCACCCTCACCCACTCTCTCATCCTCACCCTCTCCCGTTCTCTCACTCTCTCTCTCCCCCTCCCCCTTCCCCTCTCCCGTTCTCTCAATCTCTCTCCCACCCTTTTCTTCTCCCTCTTTCTCATCCTCACCCTCTCTCTCCTCTCCCCCCCCCTCACCCTCTCCCTCTCCCTCTCCTGTTCTCTCAATCTCTCTCTCACCCTCACCCACTCTCTCATCCTCACCATCACCCTTTCCCTCTCCCTCACCCTCACCCTCTTTCTCATCCCCACCTTCATCCTCTCCGTCTCTCTCCCCCTCTCACCCTCTCCCTCTCACT
>NW_028234439.1:18669191-18671785 GCF_977035675.1 Penaeus japonicus
CAATTAAAGGAATGTAGACCCTCACCTGAAGAAATTTTAACGAAAAGTTATAAACTCACACACGCACACGAGGAGAACATTTGCATATCCAACTCCTTTCAGTTCTAAGACAATTTATTTTATGTTGACGCTTTTTTCTAGTCTACTTTTTGTTTGTTCTTTGTTTTTATTTATGTGTTTTAGTGTTATTGTTGTTGATATTTACGATTATTTTTAGCGTGGATAGTCATTTGTTTACACCTTTTAACACGGTTCCTTATGTTGTTTACTTTTCTATATTCTTTGTGTATTTATTCGCTTAATCTCTTACCAACTTTATTATCAATAATTTTTGATAAACATGATTATATATAATGTTGTAGAACGTAAATATTTCAGTGTTTACATCTGCATTTCTGCCGCGCATTGCGATGTTGTTTTGTTTTGTTTTTATATTTAGTTATCTTACTACATATCTATTCCTTCCTTTATTCACTTACCAAATGGTTTATGAATCAAGAGATACATACTTATTAGGATGATTTAGATTGCATGATTTTTACAATAACTAACGTTTAGTATTTCCGTAACGTTCCCGCGCTCTCTAACTTCAAATTAACGAACTTAACGAATTTCTACACTAACCATCTTCAAACCAATCAACTAATGCTATTCATTTGAATTGCAAAGGTCCTTTCAGAACCCTCCCCCTCCCCCCTCCCCCCTTTTTTTTTTTCCCACTTCCCCCTCTCTTTCTACATCTTCTCCTCTAGCTCTCTCTCCATCCTCTTTTTTAGTTCCTCTCTTTTTACTCAATCACCCTTATCCTCCACTCCCTTCCTTCCACCCCTATCTCTATTCTTTCCTTATTTTCCTCCTCCTCCTCCCTACTCCGCTTTTTCTCTTCTATCCTTTCCTTTTTTATTTCTTATTCTTTTTTTTTTCTTTTTTTTTTTTCTTCTTTTCTTCTTTTTCATTTTTTTTTGTTTCTCTATTTTTTTTTTTGTTTTTTTTCTTTTCTTTTTCTTTTTTTTACTTCTTTTTCTTTTTCTTTTTCTCTTTCTTTCGTTAATTCTTATAGTTGTTTTTTTAATTATTTTTCTTCTTTCAAAGGCCTCCTCACCTCAGCCTACCGCCCCTCCAGATCCCTCTCCCTCGCCTACTCGACCAAGCCAGAGAACTCAACCTTACCATCCTCTTCCTCGCTTTTTCTCCCTTTCCTCCTCTCCTTCGCTTTCTCGCCCTTTCCCTCCCATCATCCCTTTGCATTCTTATGCATCCCTAGTCCTCCTTCCTCTCACTCTATGCCCTAGGCTTTATTTTCCTCCCTTCTTCACTCCTCTCTCTTGCCCTTTCTCTCCTAATCCGCCCAACCCTTCCTTTCATATTTCTTCCCTTATCCTCCACGGTCTCCCCATTGCTTTCTCTCCTTCTTTCAAATCTCCCTCTTTCCTTGCTCTCTATCAAACAACAAAACCCTCTCTCTCTCCTCCCTTTCTACCTTCTCTCTCCCTCTACCTTGCCCCTCGACCTACCCTCCCTCTTCTCCCTCCCTCCTATACTCCCTCCTCCATCTCTCTGCGTCCCGCTCCTCGGGGCCCTTCCCACATCCTTTTTCTCACCGTTCACCGCCTTCTACAACCCTACCCTCCCCTTCCTCTGACTTCCTCCGTATGTATATGAAGCAGTACAGGAAGGGTCTATTTAATGTATACAGGGTCTTTGCTTCCTTTTTCATTCTCTCTCTTTCTATCCATCTTTCTCTCTCTCTCTCTCTCTCTCTCTCTCTCTCTCTCTCTCTATCTCTATCTCTCTCTATTTCTCTCTATCTCTATCTCTCATGTGTATACATTGTATATAGTATGAATAAATCTCTCACTCTCTCTCTCTCTTTCTATGAAAATCAAATCAATCTCTCTCTCTCTCTCTCTCTCTCTCTCTCTTTCTCTCTCTCTCTCTCTCTCTCTTTCACAATCCCTTCTCCTTCAACCTCCCTCCCTCCGCCCCCCTCCCTTCCCATCCATCCCTTGCCCTCTTCCCTCCATCTCTTAGAAAAACAACCGGAAGTCATTTGCATTCTGCTCTCGTATCCGCATTGCCGAGAGAAAGAGAGAATATCTTCTATTTGTATCGAATGTCATCGAAATATATTTTTCTCTTTTTTTATCTGCTTTCTCTCTCTTTCTTTTTCGTTTTTTTTTCTTTCTTTTTTCATTCATATTTTGTGTCTTCTTTATATCTATTTTTTCCGTTTTTTTAATGCTTTATCATTTATTGTTGTTGTTGTTTTTTGTTTGTTTGTTTTTGTTTGTTTCTTTCTCTCTTTCTCTCCTCTTTCGCTCCTAAATTACCATTCCATTATTGTATTTTTTTTTTCCTTTTTTTAAAGTAATCCCCAATTTTTTCTACATTTTCCTTCATTTTTTATATCTTCAATTTTTTTTTTTTTAGTTTTTTTAGTTTTTTTCATTATTCTGTCTCCTCGTTGCTTGTGCTTGAAAGATCAATAGCGGAAGAGGATGTGAGGAGAACCGTGGAGAGTGATCATTAGGCTGATTTCCGACGAGTGGCGGAGGGAGGAAGAGGAGGAGGAGGAGGAGAGAGAGAGAGGAAGG
>NW_028234439.1:18671885-18684385 GCF_977035675.1 Penaeus japonicus
TCGTGTTGCATTATTCGTTTCTCTCTGTGTTCGCATTATTCTTTTCTCTTGTGTGTTATCTTTTTCTCTCGCGGTTTGTTCCTCTCGGGTTCGTTTCTCTCGTGTTCGTTATTTTCGTCCTCTTCTGTGCATTCTGTTCCTCTTGTTTTGTTTCCTCTCTGTGTTCTTTCGTTTCTCCTGGTTCGTTTTGTTTTCCTCTTCGGGCTTCGTTTCTCTCTGTTGATTATTCTTTCCTTTGTTGTTCTGTGTCTCTCTGTTATTCTGTTCCTCTTGATTTTCTGTTTCCTCTTCGGTTTTTCTCCGTGTGTTTCGTGTCCTCTCTGTGTTCGTTTTGTTCTCTCTCGTGTTCGTTTCTGTTCCTCTTGTTCGCATTATTTGTTTTCCTCTCTCGTGTTGATTATTTGTATTTTGTGTTTCGCAATATTCTGTTTTTCTGTGTTTCGCATTATTTGTTTTCTCCTGTGTTCGCATAATTTTGTTCCTCTCTCGTGTTCGGAATATCGCCGCATGTTTTTTCTCTGTGTTGATTATTCTGTTATCCTTCTCGTGTTCGCATTATTCTGTTTTTCCTCTCTCGTGGTTGCGCCCATTATTCTGTTTTTCCTCTCTTGTGAGCGTCTTCTGATATTTCAGTTTTCCGTGTTCGCATTATTGTGTAATACCTCTCTCGTGTTCGCATTATTCGATTCTTCTGATTTTCCTCTCTCGAGTGTTAGCTGTTTTCTCTCTCGAGTTCGCATTATTATGTTTTCCTCTCTCGTGTCCGCATTATTCTGTCTTCCTCTCTCGTGTTCGATATTCTGTTTCCTCTCTCGTGTTCGCATTATTCTGTTTCCTCTCTCGTGTTCGATTATTCTGTCTTCCTCTCTCGTGTTCGCATTATTCTGTTTCCTCTCTCGTGTTCGCATTATTCTGTCTTTCTCTCGTGTTCGGTTTTTCTGTCTTTCTCTCTCGTTTTTGGTTTCTTCTGTCTTCCTCTCTCGTTTGTTATTCTGTTCCTCTCTCGTGTTCGTTATTCTGTTTTCCTCTCTCGTGTTCGGTTTATTCTGTCGTCCTCTCTCGTGTTCGCATTATTCTGTTTTCCTCTCTCGTGTTCAGTTTATTCTGTTTCTCTCTCGTGTTATTCTTTCCTCTCTCGTGTTCGGTTTATTCTGTCCTCTCTCCTCGTGTTCGTTTATTCTGTTCCTCTCTCGTGTTCGGTTCATTCTGTTCTCTCTCGTGTTCGCATTTCTGTTTTCCTCTCTCGTGTTCGCATTATTCTGTTCTTCTCTCTCGTGTTCACATTATTCTGTTTCTCTCTCGTGTTTCTCGGTTCGTTCTGTTTCTCTCGTGTTCGCATTATTCTGTTTTCCTCTCTGTGTTGTTCGTTATTCTGTTTTCCTCTCTCGTGTTCATTATTCTGTTCCTCTCTCGTGTTGTTATTCTGTTTTCCTCTCTCGTGTTTTTTTCCTCTTGTTTCGATTATTCTGTTTCTCTCTTTCGGTTTCTCTCGTGTTCGTTGCATTATTCTGTTTTCCTCTCTGTTCGCATTTTCTGTTTTCTCTCTCGTGTCGTTTATTCTGTTTTCCTCTCGTGTTCGCATTATTCTGTTTTCCTCTCTCGTGTTCGCATAATTCTGTTTTCCTCTCTCGTGTTTGCATTATTCTGTTTTCCTCTCTCGTGTTTGCATTATTCTGTTTTCCTCTCTCGTGTTCGCATTATTCTGTTTTCCTCTCTCGTGTTCGCATAATTCTGTTTTCCTCTCGTGTTCGCATTATTCTGTTTTCCTCTCTCGTGTTCGCATAATTCTGTTTTCCTCTCTCGTGTTTGCGTTATTCTGTTTTCCTCTCTCGTGTTCCCATTATTCTCTCTCGTGTTCGCATTATTCTGTTTCCTCTCTCGTTCGCATTATTCTGTTCCTCTCTTCGCATTATCTGTTCTCTCTCGTGTTCGCATTTCTGTTTTTCTTCGTCTCTCTGTTCTCCTCTCGTGTTCGCATTATTTTTTTCTTCTCGTGTTCGCATTATTCTGTCTTCCTCTCTCGTGTTCGCATTATTCTGTCTTCCTCTCGTGTGATTTCTGTTTCCTCTCTCGTGTCGCATTATTCTGTCTTCTCTCTCGTGTTCGTTTATTCTGTTTACCTCTGTCGTGTTCGCATTATTCTGTTTCCTCTCTCGTGTTCGCATTATTCTGTATTCCTCTCTCGTGTTCGCATTATTCTGTTTTCCTCTCTCGTGTTCGCATTATTCTGTCTTCCTCTCTCGTGTTCGCATTATTCTGTTTTTCTCTCTCGTGTTCGCATTATTCTGTTTTCCTCTCTCGTGTTCGCATTATTCTGTTTTCCTCTCTCGTGTTCGCATTATTCTGTTTTCCTCTCTCGTGTTCGCATTATTCTGTTTTCCTCTCTCGTGTTCGCATTATTCTGTTTTCCTCTCTCGTGTTCGGTTTATTCTGTCGTCCTCTCGTGTTCGCATTATTCTGTCGTCCTCTCTCGTGTTCGCGTCTTCTGTTTTCTTCTCTCGTGTTCGGTTTATTCTGTCGTCCTCTCTCGTGTTCGCATTATTCTGTTTTCCTCTCTCGTGTTCGCATTATTCTGTTTTCCTCTCTCGTGTTCGCATTATTCTGTTTTCCTCTCTCGTGTTCGCATTATTCTGTTTTCCTCTCTCGTGTTCGCTTTATTCTGTTTTCCTCTCTCGTGTTCGCATTATTCTGTTTTCCTCTCTCGTGTTCGCATTATTCTGTTTTCCTCTCTTCGTTTTTCGGTTTATTATTGTTCCTCTCTCGTGTTCGCATTATTCTGTTTTCCTCTCTCGTGTTCGCATTATTCTGTTTTCCTCTCTCGTGTTCGCATTATTCTGTTTTCCTCTCTCGTGTTCGCATTATTCTGTTTTCCTTTCTCGTGTTCGCATTATTCTGTTTTCCTCTCTTGTGTTCGCATTATTCTGTTTCCTCTCTCGTGTTCGCTTTTCTCTGTTCCTCTCTCGTGTTCGCATTATTCTGCTTTCCTCTCTTGTTCGTTATTCTGTTTTCTTCTCTCGTGTTCGGTTTATTCTGTCGTCCTCTCTCGTGTTCGCATTATTCTGTCTTCCTCTCTCGTGTTCGCATTATTTGTTTTCCTCTCTCGTTCGCATTATTCTGTTTTCTCTCTCGTTTGCATTATTCTGTCTTCCTCTCTCGTTCGGTTATTCTGTTCCTCTCTCGTGTTCGCATTATTCTGTTTTCTCCTCTCGTGTTCGTTATTCTGTTTCCTCTCTCGTGTTCGCATTATTCTGTCTTCTCTCGTGTTCGTTTATTGTTTTCCTCTCTCGATTATTCTGTTCCTCTCTCGTGTCGTTTATTCTGTTTTCCTCTCTCGTGTTCGCATTATTCTGTTTCCTCTCTCGTGTTCGGTTTATTCTATTTTCCTCTCTCGTGTTCGCATTATTGTTTTTCTCTCTTCGTATTCGTTTTCTCTCTCGTGTTCGGTTTATTCTGTCGTCCTCTCTCGTGTTCGCATTATTCTGTTTTCCTCTCTCGTGTTCGCATTATTCTGTTTTCCTCTCTCGTGTTCGCATTATTCTGTTTTCCTCTCTCGAGCGTCTTCTGTTTTCCTCTCTCGTGTTCGCATTATTCTGTTTTCCTCTCTCGTGTTCGCATTATTCTGTTTTCCTCTCTCGTGTTCGCATTATTCTGTTTTCCTCTCTCGTGTTCGCATTATTCTGTTTTCCTCTCTCGTGTTCGCATTATTCTGTCGTCCTCTCTCGTGTTCGGTTTATTCTGTCGTTCTCTCTCGTGTTCGCATTATTCTGTTTTCCTCTCTCGTGTTCGCATTATTCTGTTTTCCTCTCTCGTGTTCGGTTTATTCTGTCGTCCTCTCTCGTGTTCGCATTATTCTGTTTTCCTCTCTCGTGTTCGCATTATTCTGTTTTCCTCTCTCGTGTTCGGTTTATTCTGTTTTCCTCTCTCGTGTTCGGTTTATTCTGTCGTCCTCTCTCGTGTTCGCATTATTCTGTTTTCCTCTCTCGTGTTCGCATTATTCTGTTTTCCTCTCTCGTGTTCGGTTTATTCTGTTTTCCTCTCTCGTGTTCGCATTATTCTGTTTTCCTCTCTCGTGTTCGCATTATTCTGTTTTCCTCTCTCGTGTTCGGTTTATTCTGTCGTCCTCTCTCGTGTTCGCATTATTCTGTTTTCCTCTCTCGTGTTCGCATTATTCTGTTTTCCTCTCTCGTGTTCGCATTATTCTGTTTTCCTCTCTCGTGTTCGCATTATTCTGTTTTCCTCTCTCGTGTTCGGTTTATTCTGTCGTCCTCTCTCGTGTTCGCATTATTCTGTTTTCCTCTCTCGTGTTCGCATTATTCTGTTTTCCTCTCTCGTGTTCGGTTTATTCTGTTTTCCTCTCTCGTGTTCGCATTATTCTGTTTTCCTCTCTCGTGTTCGGTTTATTCTGTCGTCCTCTCTCGAGTGTCTTCTGTTTTCCTCTCTCGTGTTCGGTTTATTCTGTTTTCCTCTCTCGTGTTCGCATTATTCTGTTTTCCTCTCTCGTGTTCGCATTATTCTGTTTTCCTCTCTCGTGTTCGCATTATTCTGTTTTCCTCTCTCGTGTTCGCATTATTCTGTTTTCCTCTCTCGTGTTCGCATTATTCTGTCGTCCTCTCTCGAGTGTCTTCTGTTTTCCTCTCTCGTGTTCGCATTATTCTGTTTTCCTCTCTCGTGTTCGCATTATTCTGTTTTCCTCTCTCGTGTTCGCATTATTCTGTTTTCCTCTCTCGTGTTCGCATTATTCTGTTTTCCTCTCTCGTGTTCGGTTTATTCTGTCGTCCTCTCTCGAGTGTCTTCTGTTTTCCTCTCTCGTGTTCGGTTTATTCTGTCGTCCTCTCTCGTGTTCGCATTATTCTGTTTTCCTCTCTCGTGTTCGGTTTATTCTGTTTTCCTCTCTCGTGTTCGCATTATTCTGTTTTCCTCTCTCGTGTTCGCATTATTCTGTTTTCCTCTCTCGTGTTCGCATTATTCTGTTTTCCTCTCTCGTGTTCGGTTTATTCTGTCGTCCTCTCTCGAGTGTCTTCTGTTTTCCTCTCTCGTGTTCGCATTATTCTGTTTTCCTCTCTCGTGTTCGCATTATTCTGTTTTCCTCTCTCGTGTTCGCATTATTCTGTTTTCCTCTCTCGTGTTCGGTTTATTCTGTTTTCCTCTCTCGTGTTCGGTTTATTCTGTTTTCCTCTCTCGTGTTCGCATTATTCTGTTTTCCTCTCTCGTGTTCGCATTATTCTGTTTTCCTCTCTCGTGTTCGCATTATTCTGTTTTCCTCTCTCGTGTTCGCATTATTCTGTTTTCCTCTCTCGAGCGTCTTCTGTTTTCCTCTCTCGTGTTCGGTTTATTCTGTCTTCCTCTCTCGTGTTCGGTTTATTCTGTCTTCCTCTCTCGTGTTCGGTTTATTCTGTCTTCCTCTCTCGTGTTCGGTTTCTTTTGTCTTCCTCTCTCGTGTTCGGTTTATTCTGTCTTCCTCTCTCGTGTTCGGTTTATTCTGTCTTCCTCTCTCGTGTTCGGTTTCTTCTGTCTTCCTCTCTCGTGTTCGGTTTTCCTCTCTCGTGTCGTATTCTTTCTCTCTTTCGTTTCTTTTTTGTTTCTGTTCTCTTCTGTTTTCTTCTCTCGTGTTCGGTTTATTCTGTCTTCCTCTCTCGTGTTCGGTTTATTCTGTCTTCCTCTCTCGTGTTCGGTTTATTCTGTCTTCCTCTCTCGTGTTCGGTTTATTCTGTCTTCCTCTCTCGTGTTCGGTTTATTCTGTCTTCCTCTCTCGTGTTCGTTTATTCTGTCTTCCTCTCTCGTGTTCGGTTTATTCTGTCTTCCTCTCTCGTGTTCGCTTTCTTCTGTCTTCCTCTCTCGTGTTTGGTTTATTCTGTCTTCCTCCTTCGAGTGTTTTTTGTTTTCCTCTCTCATGTTCGCTTTATTCTGTCTTCCTCTCTCGTGTTCGGTTTATTCTGTCTTCCTCTCTCGTGTTCGGTTTATTCTGTCTTCCTCTCTCGTGTGTCTTCTGTCTTCCTCTCTCGTGTTCGGTTTCTTCTGTCTTCCTCTCTCGTGTTCGGTTTATTCTGTCTTCCTCTCTCGTGTTCGGTTTATTCTGTCTTCCTCTCTCGTGTTCGGTTTATTCTGTCTTCCTCTCTCGTGTGAGGTTTCTTCTGTCTTCCTCTCTCGTGTTCGGTTTATTCTGTCTTCCTCTCTCGTGTTCGGTTTATTCTGTCTTCCTCTCTCGTGTTTGGTTTATTCTGTCTTCCTCTCTCGTGTTCGGTTTATTCTGTCTTCCTCTCTCGTGTTCGGTTTATTCTGTCTTCCTCTCTCGTGTGAGGTTTATTCTGTCTTCCTCTCTCGTGTTCGGTTTATTCTGTCTTCCTCTCTCGTGTTCGGTTTATTCTGTCTTCCTCTCTCGTGTTCGGTTTATTCTGTCTTCCTCTCTCGTGTTCGGTTTATTCTGTCTTCCTCTCTCGAGTGTCTTCTGTCTTCCTCTATCGAGTGTCTTCTGTCTTCCTCTCTCGTGTTCGGTTTATTCTGTCTTCCTCTCTCGTGTTCGGTTTATTCTGTCTTCCTCTCTCGTGTTCGGTTTATTCTGTCTTCCTCTCTCGAGTGTCTTCTGTCTTCCTCTCTCGTGTTCGGTTTATTCTGTCTTCCTCTCTCGTGTTCGGTTTATTCTGTCTTCCTCTCTCGTGTTCGGTTTATTCTGTCTTCCTCTCTCGTGTTCGGTTTATTCTGTCTTCCTCTCTCGTGTTCGGTTTATTCTGTCTTCCTCTCTCGAGTGTCTTCTGTTTTCCTCTCTCGTGTGAGGTTTATTCTATTTTCTTTTCTCGTGTTCGCTTTATTCTGTTTGCCTCTCTCGAGTGTCTTCTGTTTTCCTCTCTCCTGTTCGGTTTATTCTGTCTTCCTCTCTCGTGTTCGGTTTATTCTGTCTTCCTCTCTCGAGTGTCTTCTGTCTTCCTCTCTCGTGTTCGGTTTATTCTGTCTTCCTCTCTCGAGTGTCTTCTGTCTTCCTCTCTCGTGTTCGGTTTATTCTGTCTTCCTCTCTCGTGTTCGGTTTATTCTGTCTTCCTCTCTCGTGTTCGGTTTATTCTGTCTTCCTCTCTCGTGTTCGGTTTATTCTGTCTTCCTCTCTTTCTCTTTCGAGTGTCTTCCGTCTTTCTCTCTCGTGTTCGGTTTATTCTGTCTTCCTCTCTCGTGTTCGGTTTATTCTGTCTTCCTCTCTCGTGTTCGGTTTATTCTGTCTTCCTCTCTCGAGTGTCTTCTCTTTTCCTCTCTCGTGTTCGGTTCATTCTGTCTTCCTCTCTCGTGTTCGGTTTATTCTGTCTTCCTCTCTCGAGTGTCTTCCCTTTTCCTCTCTCGTGTTCGGTTCATTCTGTCTTCCTCTCTCGTGTTCGGTTCATTCTGTCTTCCTCTCTCGTGTTCGGTTTATTCTGTCTTCCTCTCTCGTGTTCGGTTTATTCTGTCTTCCTCTCTCGTGTTCGGTTTATTCTGTCTTCCTCTCTCGTGTTCGGTTTATTCTGTCTTCCTCTCTCGTATTTGTTTATTCTGTCTTTCTCTCTCTCGTGTTCAGTTTATTCTGTCTTCCTCTCTTGTGTTCGGTTTATTCTGTCTTCCTCTCTCGTGTTCGGTTTATTCTGTCTTCCTCTCTCGTGTTCAGTTTATTCTGTCTTCCTCTCTCGTGTTCGGTTTATTCTGTCTTCCTCTCTCGTGTTCGGTTTATTCTGTCTTCCTCTCTCGAGTGTCTTCTGTCTTCCTCTCTCGTGTTCGGTTTATTCTGTCTTCCTCTCTCGAGTGTCTTCTGTCTTCCTCTCTCGTGTTCGGTTTATTCTGTCTTCCTCTCTCGTGTTCGGTTTATTCTGTCTTCCTCTCTCGTGTTCGGTTTATTCTGTCTTCCTCTCTCGTGTTCGGTTTATTCTGTCTTCCTCTCTCGTGTTTGTTTTTTCTCTCCTTCTCTCTCGTGTTCGGTTTATTCTGTCTTCCTCTCTCGAGTGTCTTCTGTCTTCCTCTCTCGTGTTCGGTTTATTCTGTCTTCCTCTCTCGTGTTCGGTTTATTCTGTCTTCCTCTCTCGTGTTCGGTTTATTCTGTCTTCCTCTCTCGTGTTCGGTTCATTCTGTCTTCCTCTCTCGTGTTCGGTTTATTCTGTCTTTCTCTCTCGTGTTCGGTTTATTCTGTCTTCCTCTCTCGAGTGTCTTCTGTCTTCCTCTCTCGTGTTCAGTTTATTCTGTCTTCCTTTCTCGAGTGTCTTCCGTGTTCGGTTCATTCTGTCTTCCTCTCTCGTGTTCGGTTTATTCTGTCTTCCTCTCTCGTGTTCGGTTCATTCTGTCTTCCTCTCTCGTGTTCGGTTTATTTTGTCTTCCTCTCTCGAGTGTCCTCTGTCTTCCTCTCGTGTTTAGTTTATTCTGTTTTCCTCTCTCGAGTATCTTCTGTCTTCCTCTCTCGTGTTCGGTTTATTCCCGACTTCTTCTCTCGAGTGTGTTCTGTCTTCCTCTCTCGTGTTCGGTTCATTCTGTCTTCCTCTCTCGTGTTCTGTTTCTTCTGTCTTTCTCTCTCGTGTTCGTTTATAGTCTTTCTCTCTCGAGTGTCTTTTGTCTTCCTCTCTCGGGTTCGGTTTATTCTTTATTCCTCTCTCCTGTTCGGTTTATTCTGTCTTCCTCTCTCGTGTTCGGTTTATTCTGTCTTCCTCTCTCGAGTGTCTTCTGTCTTCCTCTCTCGTGTTCGGTTTATTCTGTCTTCCTCTCTCGAGTGTCTTCTGTCTTCCTCTCTCGTGTTCGGTTTATTCTGTCTTCCTCTCTCGAGTGTCTTCCGTGTTCCTCTCTCGTGTTCGGTTCATTCTGTCTTACTCTCTCGTGTTCAGTTCATTCTGTCTTCCTCTCTCGTGTTCGGTTTATTCTGTCTTCCTCTCTCGAGTGTCTTCTGTCTTCCTCTCTCGTGTTCGGTTTATTCTGTCTTCCTCTCTCGAGTGTCTTCTGTCTTCCTCTCTCGTCTTTGGTTTCTTTTGTCTTCCTCTCTCGTGTTCAGTTTATTCTCTCTTCCTCTCTCGTGTTCGGTTCATTCTGTCTTCCTCTCTCGTGTTCGGTTTATTCTGTCTTCCTCTCTCGTGTTCGTTTATTCTGTCTTCCTCTCTCGTGTTCGGTTTATTCTGTCTTCCTCTCTCGTGTTCGGTTTATTCTGTCTTCCTCTCTCGTGTTCGGTTTATTCTGTCTTCCTCTCTCGTGTGAGGTTTATTCTGTCTTCCTCTCTCGTGTTCGGTTTATTCTGTCCTTCTCTCTCGTGTTCGTTTATTCTGTCTTTCTCTCTCGAGTGTTTTCTGTCTTCTTCTCTCGTGTTCGGTTTATTCTGTCCTCCTCTCTCATTTTCGGTTTATTCTGTCTTCCTCTCTCGTGTGAGGTTTATTCTGTCTTTCTCTCTCGTGTGTCTTCCGTCTTTCTCTCTCGTGTTTGGTTTATTCTGTCTTCCTTTCTCGTGTTCGGTTTATTCTTTTTTACTCTCTTGTGTCCAGTTTATTCTGTGTTCTTCTATCGAGTGTCTTCTGTCTTCCTCTCTCATGTTCGGTTTATTCTGTCTTCCTCTCTCGATTGTCTTCTGCCTTCCTATCATTGTTATTACTGTGTTTTTTTATCATATTGATCATTTTCGTTATCATCATTATCATCATAATTGTTATCATAATCATCAAAATTTCACATTAGCATCATTAAATTATCCAAAGCCCTTCATTTAATAAAACCACAAGAAATACAACCAAATATGGAATATATGTAATCAATGAACATATTTATATTATTTTGAAGTCACAGGTTTTGAAATTATAATCCTATAATCCTGTCTTTGTCATTCTTTCATAGAGGGCGATACACTGCAGGAAATAAATGAATCAGATTTCTATTTTTACTCGCGTGAGCTTGAAGTTACAAGGAAAATTCTACGAAATTTCAAAACATGTACAGATGTTTTGTATGAGTGTGCTGTCTATCAGGCATGTGCTGTGTTTAGGCACGTGTATACTGTGTGTCTGTCTCAGTTTTTTTTATTTTATTTTTTCTCTCTCTCTTTGTTTCTTTCTCTCTCTCTCTCTCTCTCTCTCTCTCTCTCTCTCTCTCTCTCTCTCTCTTTTATTTATCTGTCTATTTCTTTCTCTCTGTCTCCTATTTATCTGTTTATTTCTTTCTCTCTGTCTCTTATTTATCTGTTTATTTCTTTCTCTCTGTCTCTATTTCTCTATTTCTTTCTCTCTGTCTATTTCTCTATTTCTTTCTCTCTGTCTCTATTTCTTTATTACTCTCTCTGTCTCTCTCTCTCTCTTTCTCTCTCTCTTTCAAACTCTTCTTCTCCCTCTCCTCTCTCGCCTCGCCCCTCTCCCTCCTCTTCTTCTCCCTCCCTCCTCCCCTCTTCCAAAAGCAGTAACACAAAGAAAACCAGACGACCCCTCTTCCTCCCCCTCCCCCCCCAAAAAAAAAAGTAATAATGAAAAAAGTTTGCGAAGGTCACAAGCTGAAGCTGCGTAGCTGTTGCATTTGCAGCTCAGTTCAAAACACTTTTCATAATAAAAAAATAAAGAGAGAAAGCATCAGGGCATGATATCACTGGGTAAGAAAATGGATGGGTATTATTGTGGTATACGAAATGCTGACGGATACGGAACAGCAAACAAAAACAGATTTGTAGTTGTTGTTTGCGTGTATATAATGGATGAATGTTTTTTTATTTGTGATTGATAGGGGTATAAATAAGTAGTAAGTGTGCTTGTTTGTCAGTGGTAAAAATATGAGAAATGGTTTTACGAAGATATTTCTTCAGTTCCATGTCCCTTTGTCAGGCACTGAGACGAGTTCTGAATCACACAAATCTATTTGAGAAAGTCTTAATGATAGTCTCCATCTATCTCTCTATCTATCTATCTCTACCTCTCTCTTTTTCTTTCTCTCTCTGTTTCTCTGTTTCTCTCTCTCTCTCCCACTCCCTATCTCCCTTTACATCTCCTTATCTCTCTCTTTCTCTCTCTCCACAAATGCGAATACGATTTTCATGCCTTTCCCTCTTCTCTGTCTCCTTCATCTGTTGTTAATCATTTCTGTATATATAAACCTTAACTCCAACTGTACTTAAACACCTGAATGCCTCTCATGCCTGGATATAAATAAACACAGGTCTGTTTGAACTTGTGTCTCTTCTTGTTTTTGTTTTCTATTCTAATTATTATTGTGATTCCTTTGTTGTTGAATAATTATTTTCTTTTTTTTTAAGAGAATAAAATCAAATTAGAAGTCACAGTTGTCAAGGGCAAGATGAAGGCAAGGCCGTTTTTTTTTCTTCTTCTTTTTTTCTTTCTTTTTCTTTTTTACGAGAATGGAGTTTGTTTACGTTGATGCGGCTGAAGTGTTTTGCCTTTTTGCTTATATAGAAACGGATGAATTATTTTCACAGCTATCTTGCTATATAATTATTAGGGTTTTCATAAGGGTTGCTTTCGAAGCGTGTTTCGCAATACGGAAAGATCGTAGGAAACGCCCAGAAAACGTTTAAGATCGAAATGAAACGCAAATGTTCATCTGACTGCGAAACTCAAGCCAAGATTAGGATCATGATGTGAAGTTTGTTGACAGTTGTGATGCTTATGAGATGTTGAAGATGAGACCAGCTCTTGCAACCAGTGCAGCCGTACCACAACACTTAAAATTGTTACTACTTATTCCGCGGCAGTCACGAGGGCAAAGAAATTCAAATGATCATTATCCATCTATCCCAAGACATTTCAATAACGATCTTTAAACATTAAAAAAAACTAAATCATCTCTTAAATACAGCTCCATCATCCAATCACTCTAATCACATCGGATTGATATGATTCTATCCGATAGATAGAATCATCCAAAGTTTTAATTCTCTCCTCTTTTTTTTTAGGTGTAGTTCCAGCGTTGGCCGCCAGGGGTCTCGACAAGTGGTACGCCTCTCCCCCAGATGTTATACGCCCGGCATTGTTGTCCATGAACTGATGCACGTTTTAGGTAAATAAATCGGTTTTGATGAATTCATAAATGCGTGATAAATGAATGGATGAATAGGATGGGTTTGGTGGTTTTAATAAAATGCGTAGGTTGAATAGATTCGGAATAAGGGGATGGGTAAATAGATGGGTTTTGATGAGTGAATATAGTCGTAATAAAGGAATGGGTTAATAAGATGGGTGTGATAAATAAATAGATACGTAATAAGTGAATAGATAGATATATAGATTAAGAGACAGATCGAAACTGTATGAGGATAGATGGAATGGATAGTGGATAGGTAGACAGGCCGAGAAATTGATAAATGGATGGATTGATAGTAAATAACGATAAAAATAGGTAGAATAGGATACAAAGTAAGTGAATAAAAAGGTAAATTGAAAGATAGACGATAGATAAGTAGTATAGATACTGAGAGGGATGAAGAATAGATAGATATACATTTACTGAAAAAAAGTATATTTAAGAGGTGTTAAGTGAATTATTGATTAATTGATAAGTTAAAAAAAGTAAGAATTTTAAAGTAAAGG
>NW_028234439.1:18694385-18699385 GCF_977035675.1 Penaeus japonicus
GAATTCGCGTTTAACCGTTGGGATGTGCTGACTCTTTTTCTCTCGTTCTCTCTCTCTTTCTTTCTCTATCTTTCTCTTTCTTTCTCTTTCTTTCTCTCTCTTTCTCTCTCTCTCTCTCTCTCTCTCTCTCTCTCTCTCTCTCTCTCTCTCTCTCTCTCTCTCTCTCTCTCTCTCTCTCTCTCTCTCTCTCTCTCCCCTCCTCTCTCTCCTCTCTCTCTCTCTCTCTCTCTCTCTCTCTCTCTCTCTCTCTCTCTCTCTCTCTCTCTCTCTCTCTCTCTCTCATTCTTTTTCTATCTCTCTTTCTTTCTCTCCCCCCCCCTCTCTCTCTCTCTCTCTCTCTCTCTCTCTCTCTCTCTCTCTTTCTCTTTCTCTCTCTCTCTTGTTCTCTTTCTTTCTCTCTCTTTCTCTCTCTCTCTATCTCTCAATCCTTCGGGATTGGTGACTCTTTTCTCTTGTTCTCTCTCTCTTTCTCTTTCTCTGTATTACTTCTCGTTCTCTTTTGTGTTTCTCTCTATCTATCTATCCATCTCTTTCTTTCCTTCTCTTCTTCTCTCTCCTTTACTTCTCTCACTTCCTTTCTCTCTCTCCTACCTTCTTTCTCCTTCTCTCCTTTTCCCCCTCTCTCTCTCTCTTTCCTTCTCTTCTTCTCTCTACTTCTTTCCTTCTCTCCCTCTCTCTCCCTCCCCCCCTCTCTCTCCCTCCCCCCCTCTCTCTCCCTCCCTCTCCCTCCCTCCCTATTATCACGTGACCTGCGTGCTATCGCCTAATCTGTTTCACGTTCATATGAACTGAAAATGATTACGTAAAGGGTATTAATGATGATGATAGTGGTGATGTTAGCGAAGAAAGTAATAACGATATTAGTGAAAGTAATGATGATGATGTTAGTGAAGAAAGTAATAACGATATTAGTGAAAGTAATGATGATGATGTTAGTGAAGCAAGTAATGATGATGATGATATTAGTGAAAGTAGTAATGGTGATGATAGTGATGATGTTAGTGAAGAAAGTAATGATGATTTTAGTGAAAGTAGTAAGGCTGATGATAGTGATGATGTTAGTGAAGAAAGTAATGATGATGATATTAGTGAAAGTAATGATGTTAGTGAAGAAAGTAATGATGATATTAGTGAAAGTAATGATGTTAGTGAAGAAAGTAATAATGATAATGATTATGATATTAATGACATTAATAATTCATGGTAACAACATAAAACAATCAAGATGATAATCAAAATAGCATGTACACCAAAAGTAATAACTAATTAATACTAATGATAATAAGATAGTAAGGTTAAAAAAGATATAAATAAATATATATATCTATTTTCTCCGTGCCTTATCCACGGTGTGAATAACCTCTCTTTATTATCATAGATAGATAATAGATAAGATCCATACTTGGGGCAGTTCTTCTTTGACTTGCATGTTGAAAATGCAAGCGCTTGCAATATTGTCAATAACGGTTTTGTTGTTTGTTCGTTTGAATGGTTGCGTTTTTTTTTTCTTTCTTTTCTTTTCTTTTATTTAGTGGTGCATATTTTTTTTCTTTGTTTTTCTTTGGGTTCGCTGATGTTCGTTTGTTTTTTGTTCTCTGTTTTTTTTTTTTTTTTTTTTTTATCGTCATTCTCTTGTGTTTCTTCTCCTTTTTCGTGTACTAGTTTTTCATATAATTGTGAGTTTGTCTTCCATTTGTTCATTTCTCTCTTTTTTTGTTTTTATTTGTTCATCTATGTGGGTTTTTGTTGTTGTTTGTTGTTGTTGTTTACTTATTTTTCTTTTCTTTTTTTTTTGTCTTTTTCTTTTTCTCTTTTTTCTTTGATTTATACCTTTTCGATGTTTTTTCCCTCATCATTACATCATCAGCATCATCACCTTCACCATCAGCAGCACCACTACCTTCATCACCATCATTTTACGGCCAATATCACCATCTCTATCCTCATCACCATCATCACTACCATTTCCATCATTTTTAGCACCACCTTCTTCCTCATCACCATCACCACCGTTAGAACCATCACTTGTCATCACTACTATCGCTATACCATCACCACTACCACCATACCATCCTCATAATCACCACCACCATCACCATCAATTCCAACACCATTTCATCACCACCCCTATCCCCCCATACCCCCCTACCCCCACCCCCACCCCCACCACCACCCCTATCCCCCCATCCCCATCCCCCACCTCCAACCCCCACCCCCCCATCCCTATACCCACCATCCCCACCCCCATCCCCATCCCACACCCCCACCCCCACCCCCATCCCCACCCCCACCCCGACCACCTCTCCGCCGCCCATGGTCCTGAATCAAGGTCAAAGCTTATAACATCTCCTTCCTTATTCGAGGTCATGCGACTGAATCCCGTGTTTAGGTCAAGTCACGTGACACGATGATGAGAAGCCTTTTGATGATTTATATAAAGCAACATTTGAGCAGACATTGTCGTAATTACTGTTATTAGTATTATTACTATATCATGATGATGATGATGATGATTATTGTTATTATATCATTATTATTATTATCATTATCATTATTATTATTATTATCATTATTATTACTAATGTTATCATTATTATTATCATTATTATTATTATTATCATTATTATTACTAATGTTATCATTATTATTATCATTATTATTATTATTATCATTATTATTGTCATTATTATTATTATCATCATTACTATCCTTATCATCATCCTTATTATTATCATCATTATTATTATTTTATCGTTCTTATTTCTTTCTTTTTTTTTTCTTCTTCTTCATCTACTTATTCTTATCCTTTAAGTTTTTTGTTTTTTTTTCTTTTTCTTTTTCTTTTTTTTCTCCTTCATTTTCTTCTTCGTGTTGGGAAAACAGTGGCTTTGAAAACAATAATGATAATGACAACAATGATAATTATTATAAAGATGGTAATAATAATCATCATGATGATGATAATGTATAGGATAGAATGAATTAAAACAAGTGCGTGTGTGTGCGTGTGCGTGTACGTATATTTCTGCATATGTTCATTTTGCGGTAATCTTAAAACATATATTAGCATATTCTGCAAATTATCACAGACATACGAACTTGAATGATAAATTTATGCCAAGTGTAAATTGGCAAAACCATCTGTTTTTAATTCGTTTCTAGAAAATGATAGTGATGATGACTGTGATGTAATAAATATGATGATGATGACAGTCAGGGATACAAATGATAGATTAATAAACACGTTAATTTTTACGAGAAGGAGGAGGGGAACGGGGGTAGGGAGAGGGTGAGAATGCGGTTGAGAAAGAGAGAGAGAGAGAGAGGGAGGGAGTACGAGAGAAAAAGGGGGCAGAGAAATTGGAAGAGAGGGACAGAGAAGGAGTGAGAGAGAGAGAAAAAGAAGGGGGGAAAGGGACAGAGAAAGAGTGAGAGAGAGAGGGGAAGAAAGCGACAGAGATGGAGGGAGAGAGAAAGAGAAGGAGAAATGGGCAGCCATAGAGGGTAGAGAGAAAGAGGAAAGACGGAAAAGGAGACAGAGATAGAGGGAGAGAAAGAAAAGCGGGGGTAAAGGGAAAGAGATGGAGGAAGGGAGAAAAAAAGACAGGGAAAAAAGGGGGTGAGAAAGAGACAACAATAGATCGATTGATGGATAGAGACGCAAGCAGAAAACTAGACTGCCATAGAAAGAAAAAAGGGAAATAAAATGACAATCAAGAAAGTAAAAATAACAAATAAAGAACAAGACGAATCAACTACAAAATAATAATAGATAAACAGATGAACAACAAAATCGATAAACAGACAAACAGAAAGCGGGAAAGAAACAGGAAAATGAAGCATAACCTAACCTAAGTGAAGATAAAAACAAATCCATCCAAACCTTCACCTGAATGAATAAACACACAAAATAAAAACTTAACTCAACTTTACGAAACAAACATTAAAAAAAAAGTATATTATTCGTCATAAGCGCATATCCAGTGACTTCATCTTTAAAATCCGCCATTAACCGTCGCGCATATCCAGTGACTCCATTTTGAAAATCCGCCATAAACCGTCGACTTGTTAGTTGAAGAACGAAAAGCGTGTGTGATTGATAGGCCTTCGTTTTATATCAATTGCGACCGGGGATTAAATTCAAAGGATGAGTCTATAAAAAAAAAAATTTAAAAAAGATAATGAAGTCATGATCCTATTTGAATATGTCTTGGAAGAGTTTTGTTTGGAGATTATTGATAAGTCTGTGTAAATCTGGTTAAAATTACAGATTTTTGAAAGATAATCTGCTTGGTTTGCTCGTCTCTTTATGTATATGCATTCTTATATTTGCATACATTCGAAAATAGACTCAGAGATTTACCCGGATTTTAAGCTCTACAAAATAGCACAAACCCGATTCACTTCAAACTTTTAAAATCCCGCCAAATGAACGTGTTTTTTACGGTGATTCTTATATAATAGTTAAGCGTCGTGAATCCCTAGGAAATTCATATGAATGGATTCCTTCTGGCTTGAAGTGAGACCCAATAGATGGAGGAGAGGGCTATCTATCAATGTCTTCTATCCTAATATATAGTGACATTACTCAGCGCAACTAATGAAGATGGGCATTACACAAACCGAAAAAAATACTCATAATCTGCGGGCACGTGAGAGATGTACGATAATTGCGCCGAATCTGTGACCATCTCTGACGCCATCTTGCTGGTCAGTTTAGGTGGAGATTTTCTATTTCAAGGGTTGTAGGGGGCTTTCAGTTCCCTAACAATTCCACAAATAAATAGATTACGTAAAGAATAACCTCATTCATATCGATTAGTTACCGGTACAGACATCACAACACAAGTATCCATAGGTTACATGACTTTGATTGATCATACAAAACTACCTTCTTTTTTCCTTCAAAGAAAGAAAACGATTCCAAATCTAACATATATAAACTAAAACTTAATTAATCCGATGGAATCCTCAGGTTTCTGGCACGAGCAGGCGCGGGC
>NW_028234439.1:18704385-18706885 GCF_977035675.1 Penaeus japonicus
ATTTTTCTTTTTCTTCTTCTTTCTCGAATGTATGGGGAGAAAAGTGGGAGGGAGAGAGAGAGAGAGAGAGAGAGAGAGAGAGAGAGAGAGAGAGAGAGAGAGAGAGAGAGAGAGACATAGACCCTGAGAGAAGAAGAGAGAGAGAGAGAAGAGAGAGAGAGAGAGAGAGAGAGAGAGAGAGAGAGAGACACAGACAGACAGACAGAGAGAGAGACAGAACCAGAGAAAGAGACAGAGACAAACAGAAAGAGAGAGAAAAAAACAGAGAGACAATGAGAGAGAGAGAGAGAGAGACATAGAGCCAAAGAAAGGACGAGAGAGAGAGAGAGAGAGAGAGAGAGAATTAGGTCATGTAAATAATGGGGAATCGGAGAGACAGTAGTGTTTGTCGGGTCAACAATGTGAAGGTTATCCCGTGTTGATTTAGGTGTTGGCAAAGGTAAGGGGGGGAGAGATATTCACAATGTAAAGAGAGATAATATGATGCTGGATATAATAATGATGGTTAAAGAATAATGATGACTAATCTCTTTCTCTATCTATCTATTTGTTTTTTTCTAGTTATGTTTATCTATATCTATTCATCTATTTCTATATCTATATAAGTATACCTATCACTCTTTCATTCTCGCTACCTCTCTCCCCTCTACTCCCCTCTCTTTTCCTCTATTCCCTCTCCTCTCCCCTCTTCCTCACCCTTCCATTCCCCTCTCCCACACCTTCCCCTCCCACTCACCCTTCCCTCCCCTCCCTCCCTTTCCTCCCCCTCTCCCATCCCCTCCACTCCCCTCCCCCTCTCCTCCTCCTCCCCTTTCCCACACCCTCCCTCCCCCTCCCCTTCCCTCCCCTCACCCCTCCCCTCACCCCTCCCCTCACCCCTCCCCCTCTCCCTCTCCCTCTCTCACACCCCTCCCTCTCCTCTCCTACACCCTCCCTTCCCCTCTCCCTCCCCTCCTCCTCTCCCACACCCTCACCCCTCCCTCCCACTCACCCTCACCCTTCCCTCCCCTCCCCTCTCTCCCACACCCTCCCCCTCTCCCTCCCCACACCCTCCATTCCCCCTCTCCCACTCCCCTCCCCCTCTCCCTCCCCAACACTTAATAAAGTCTTTTCATTCAGGTTCTGTGATGCACTATAGTTGGAATCACTTCGCCAAAGACCCAAGCCGACCTACCCTCGTGCCCACCGTGCCAGGGGTCAGGATAGGTCAACGGAGTGGCCTGAGTGAGGTAGGGCTGACTAGGATGTGTAATGAGAATGGGATGCAGGATGGGTGGGGGTGTGGATAGGGGGTGGGGTGGATAGGGGGTGGGGTGGGGTGGGAAGGGGTGTGAGGGGTTTGTTTGTGTGTCTGTGTGAGGTGGGGGGGGATCTTCTTGTTAGTTCGTAATATAAAGCAAAAGTTATATTACAATTATACTTGTATGACTTTTTTTTTAATTGCATAAGTATACCAGTACGTGTTATTTCTAGAATTGTATTTGTTCGTATATGAATAGCAAAATATTTTCCCGTGTTGATGATATGGCAGACAAACCCACTATACTCAAAACATGTTTATTAAAAGATCAGATTTCGAAATCCACCTGGATTTAATAATCAAGTCTGATATATATATTGCAAGTTCAGTGTCAACTTATTACAAAATAGGTTATCTTAAAAAAAAAACAGTCTCAGATTACAACAGAAGGTGTTTGTACGTAACCACCATATATATAACTTTAATAACATACTTAATATACTTTTTTTATAATATACTTTTACTCTATACTCTATATTACAACAGGTGTTTGTACGTAACCACCATATATATAACTTTAATAACATACTTAATATACTTTTTTTATAATATACTTTCACTCTATACTACAACAGGTGTTTGTACGTAACCACCATATACATAACTTTAATAACATACTTAATATACTTTTTATATAATATACTCTCACTCTATACGCCAGATAGACGTGTATAAACTGAATGCTTTATACAACTGTTTTGCCTCGACGTCTCCACCTACTACCTCGCCCACTAATGGTGAGTGATTTTTATAAGGAATTCGAGTAGCTTTTAAGTGTAAAATATTCGTAATGGTTATTCTAAGGGGCCTCTCCATCGAAGGTTAGGAAATACGAGATGGTTTAGAAATTGTGTGATTATTTGAGGTGTAAAATGGTGTTTATTCTGTTGCGCTTAAATGTTTTGTTCTCTATCCCATCTCCTCCTTATCATCTTTTTTATCCCACCTTCTCTTTTTCTTCCTCCTCCCTACCTTCACTCCCACTCCCTCCTCTTCCCACTTACCCTCCCTCATTCCCGCTTCTTCTTCCCTACCTCCTCACCCTCACCCTACCCCTCACCCTCACCCTCACCCCCACCCCTCACCCCTTACCCCTACCCCTCACCCCTCACCCCCACCCCTCACCCCTACCCCCTAACCCTTCACCCCTCACCCCCCTCACCCCTACCCCCCCTCATCCCCACCCCTCCTCACCCCCCC
>NW_028234439.1:18714385-18716885 GCF_977035675.1 Penaeus japonicus
TCGTTCCACGTCCAGGAACAGGACGCTGCAGTCCTCGCAGCCAGTTACTGTGGGGGACGGAAAAAGTGCTGGTTGGTTACTCCAGGGATGGGAATGGGTGTATTAAGTGTAGTACTGAGAATAATCATGTGTTAAAGTGAGTATTAACATTGTTATTTTGGGGATAATGTTTATTTTTTTATTTGTCTGTCTGTCCGTCTGTCAGTCTGTTTGTCCGTCCGTCTGTCTGTCTGTCTGTCTGTCTGTCTGTCTGTCTGTCTGTCTCCTTGCCTGTCTGTCTGTCAGTGTCCTTGCCTGTCTGTCTGCCTTATCTATATCAATACAAAAATAGAAGTACGCACCCACACAGGCTCCTTGCCTAAAGGACATGAGGGGGCAGAACGTCGACCTCACAGGCTGGTACAGATGAGCAACGTTAAATTTGCGTCTCAACCGCAACCCGCCATCCTTGTCTGCAACTCTGTATACACCATATGTTAGTGTTCAATTTCATTATCTACTTGGTTACTGTGTCATCTATTTTTGCCTCTGCATCTCATAGAGAGTGTGGTTTGGTACTTGGATGCCTTCTTGAATCCTCTATCTAATTTTGATTCCTTTGAGATTAAATATTTTGAGGATTCATAATTCCTTTGATATACTACTATAGAAAAAGGATCAACCAGTGTTTAAAACAACTCGCATAAAAACACTGCAGTCACCATCATAAGAGAAAATCAATTAAAAAAAAAAAAATAATAAACACTTTTGGCTTTAAAGATCAACACATTCTTATACACATATAAAAAAATATCTGAATTACAATAACCAAAATCAAGAAAAAGAAGTAAACCCCAAAATACAAACTAAAACACGACCTGAAAACCACAGTACCTGTACAGAAGCAATGCATTGCAACTTGCACTGACGAGGAGGGTCGGGTTGGGAGCCTCTCTGCTTGCCCACGTGCGCGCCGAGAGGCTAGTGATGGCAGCTCCTTCTTGCACGACGCAGCGCTTGCCTTTCTTGAGACACCCACTTCCCAGGTCGAAGAGAAACGACACGATTGTCCCCTGGAGGAAAATGGGAAAAAGGAGAAAAGGGTAAGAAGTCGTTCGTCCCCTGGAGGAAAAAGGAAAAAGGAAAAAGAGTAAGAAGAATCGCTGGTTCAGTTTACCGTAAGTTTTACCCGGAAGTGTACAGGTCAAAAATACCCAGCGTCATGCCTTCGCCGCCAATAAGATGTAAACAATGGCATTTCCACCTCGCAAAATGCCAAAGAGTGAGTGATATCTTTACCTTGTCATCACCAGCCCAGAGCGTCTTGCCGGAGGAATCGAAATTGAGTGCCGTGACCTGACCTGCGACCTTACTCGTTCCACCTTTAGGATAATGGCCGGTTGACATGTTCAGGACCTGTACGAGTCCGTTACTGTTACCTACCTGGAGGAACTTGTTAAGGAATGCAACATTTTGGAAGGATCAGTGCTTTATGAGACACTATATTCACAATATATATATATGACGTTTCATCTTTATGTCTGTAGAGAAGCAATATGGCCACTCTCTCTCACATGAAGAAAGAAAACTATTGTATCCCTCTTAGAACATACTAGTATCAACTACCTTATGAATTCCCACAAATGTATAACAAAAGTAAAAAACAAACATGGCAGTTTCCACATTCTCTGATGGTTCAAACTAAACAAGATAATTACTTTCTAAATCATAAAGAAAATCCTCATGACTTCCTATCATCCTCCACTGAACCCCCCCACACACCCCACCCACCCCCCACCCACAACCAGCCAAAGAGGAAAAAAAAAAAAAAAAAAAAAAAAAAAAAAAACTCAACCAATCTATTCCCTCAACGAACCGCCCACAATACCGCCCATACCCTCGCCACCCGTTCTCCCTTTTATTTAAACCTTCTCCAACCAAGAAGACACTCCGATCTCCTAAGCCAACAAAGGATACAACAGCCCAGTTGGAGTTCAAAGGGTGAAAGACACACGACAGGACGTTGGCTCCGGACTGGTCGCTCACGGTCCGCAGACACTCGCCACTCGACGAGCTCCAGAGGCACACCACCCCGTCCTCTCCACCTGAGAGCAGGAGATCGTTGGTTGATGACCAATCAAAGCCTGCGGGAGACACAAAAAAAATAGAAAGAAAGAAAGAAAAAATCATTTAAAATATTTAAAACAAAAATTAGGAAGGGATTTGTAAATGACTTATTTAACATCATTAAAAAAATTATCTAACTAAAACACTAAATGATAATTACAAAATAATCAACCCCTTACACACAATGCATAAAAACGAGGATGAAACAGGAAGACAGGAATAAAATTACTACTTCAGTAAAAAAATATATATAAATACATCCTCCTAAACCCTTCAGGGTAAAGAATCCTTCTTTTTCAAGCGAGCAATAAAACCATCATATTGAAAACAAAAACACAAACATCATAAGAAGTCACAAACTCTCAACCTTGGAATTAAGACATATCATTACCAA
>NW_028234439.1:18721885-18731885 GCF_977035675.1 Penaeus japonicus
CTTGAGGAGAAAAAATTAATAGAGAGGGTTTTAAAGTAAAGGAACATCATTTAATATATAATGAAGTTTTTTGCAATATATAATCTTTATCTCTAAGGCTGAAAACTTTGATAACATTATTTAACAATTCATGCTATATCTAATACTATATGAAATTTGAATACCATAATATTTCTGAGTTCTCATTTCATTTAGTTTACAAATATATCCTAGTTCTATTTTTCATTCCACAAATCCATAATTCCATGCAGTATAAAGAGATTAAATATTCATACACTTGGCAAGTTTATTGATTCAATAGCTTAATACAAATACAAAGATTAATTAACATTTATCCCTCTATTAGGCTATCTATAATTCTCTCAGCTCTAGCAAACATAATTCTAAAGATCATTTCCACTCTGCCATGCATCTCACTATCCAAACAGCTGCGTAACTAACCAATCGATCAATTATAAATGCAATATCAAATATACCTATTACGATGACAACAATAATTATCCACTCTCACCCACTTTTGTTGCTGAACTTGCAAGCTGCTGCCCTTTTTCACCATACAAGATATCTATCAACTGCAGCAATATTGACTTACTGAAGCCTGGCGCAGCTGGAGCTCTGTGGTTATTAAACTTGGCGTCGACTGCAAGCACTTGTTGCCACCAAGCCATCGCTCCCCCGCCTGAAGGGAAAAGGTCTTTGGAGCCGGCCGTTGCTTTGGGGTCGTTCAACTTTGGATGTTACGTAGTTTGGGATAATTCATGAATTCATGTATGTTTCTCTAAATTTTCATATAAAAAAATTATTTTAGTTCATCATTTACTGAGGATAAATATTGGTAAATGGTACTGATATGCCTGTAGTGACTCAAGCCTCCGGTAGTTCAAAATAACCCAATAAATCTCCAACACATACAGTACTTTTTGTCGAGAGCTTTCATGTGCAAGAAAAAAAACAAAACTGAAATACGTCGCATTCAAATATGCACTTATTCAAAATTTTAGAATTAGTTTGATTTGCTTTGCCAGTCCCCTGGACAACAATACAAACGTCAAGAATACTTTATCATGGCAAGATCATTCTTGGACTAGTTCCATATTTGACAACAAGTCTATAGCTTTATCTTGCCTAAATATATATGGTGGATGCTAATTAGCATTTGGTATGATAGAGCATCATTACTGAAGGAATAAATAACTCATAAATTCAGCATGAAAGTAATCCAACCCCACAAAAAATGCCACTTAGTTATGGTCAGCAAAACAAAAGTTGGATTGATTATTAACTTGACAATAAATCCCTAATGATCTGCCTTTCATGAGGCATAAATAGAAAAGGATATGGCATAGCTGGACTCTAGCATAGTGAGGACAGCACTTTTTGTCCACATCTTTGATGTGCAAGAAAAAAACATTAAAATACGTAGCATTCAAATGTGCAATTATTCAAAAAATATTAAATTAATTTGAACTGTAACTTTGATTTGCTTTGCCAGTCCCCTGAACAACAATACTAATGCCAAGAACACTTTATCAAATGCCCTTAATGGCTGTATATAATCTACCATGTGTGCAATGAGCATCTGAAAATAGACATTAACCAAAAAAATGCTCAGAAAGTGAACCTAAACATAAAATTCCCATATACCACCACAAAATTTACAAATCCTCATACCACATTAGCTTCACATCTTAAACACATAATCATAAAATAAAAATCATTTCTCTAATCAAACAACAACAGAAACGACGCACTTTCCTCGCAAGTTTCGCAAAAATTATCTCGTCAAGCCAACAAAACAAGCCTTCCAAGTTATTCCTCTGCTTAATTCATGATTAAATAGACTCCATTACAACTATAATCCCTGAATTTCTTACCTCCAGCGCCCTAAAAGAGGTTAAAAAGGGCCAAGGGTCTAAAAAGAGGCGTAGCGGCCCGTATCTGGAAGGAACATGAAAGTGAACTGATTGTAAACATTGGCCGTTCGCGTAAGTGGGATGCGGATTCATGCGGATTCATCGGACGATTTTACTGGCGCGTTTTTTTTTTTTTTTTTTTTTGGGGGGGGGGGGGGGGGATCACACCAATGGAAAATGGACAACTCATAGAAAAATTCCATCTGCTTCGATAATGGTTATTAATGCATATGTTTGAATGTTTATGGTATATGCATCCAAGTCCGTGCTGTCTGTTTTATTTTTTATTATTATTTTTTTTTACGAATTTCAGTTCGTGGATGTGTGTGTGTGTGTGTGTGTGTGTGTGTCTGTGTGTGTGTGTGTGTGTGTGTGTGTGTGTGTGTGTGTGTGTGTGTGTGTGTGTGTGTGTGTGTGTGTGTGTGTGTGTGTGTGTGTGTGTGTGTGTGTGTGTGTGTGTGTGTGTGTGTGTGTGTGTGTGTGTGTGTGTGTGTGTGTGTGTGTGTGTGTGTGTGTGCCATCGTGCGGGCGGGTGTGCTTGCTTGCGCGTGTGCATTGTGTGCTGCATGCATAATAAGTGTATGTGTACATATGTGCATATCATAAACAACCTACTATAGTCTACCACACCTTCAATACCATTTCTAACGATAGCACAGTTCCCGCGACACAGACATGAACAATCATAGAAAACTGTCATGCTTGATAGTTCCCGTTACTAGGTGACCATCAGTCATGCAAGCGGCCCGGGCTGTCCACAGAACACCTTACTCAGAAAAGATCGTCACGGAGTCAAGACCAGAACCTGTTTGTAACTAAAAACGTTGGGTAGTTCTAGTTAATTTTAAACTTATTGTGTGGCCTGTGTTCTCCTCAAGTACTTGTCTAATAAATGTGCTGTGTTAGCGCGTAGACGGAAGTTAAAGTGAGCCAAGATCGTACTTAGGTTTAAAAGTACCATCTGGGTTAGGGATGTGTGTGTGTTTTTTTCGATAATTTATCTATATATAAGGGCGAGACTTTATAAGAAAATGAAATCTTGCCATGTAAATGATAATTGTAGAGTGCATATGTGTATGTGTTTGTCTAATAAAACTCGAAGCTCGAAGGATATAAGCGAGAGACCGTTTGAAAGTGATCAGGAACCTTTCTGAAAGTGTTTAAGTAATAGGAACGAAGTTTTGTTTTCCTTTCTGTATGTACTGAAAAAGAATTACGAAAAATGCACTTTTCCTTTCCCATTCGTGAATTATAGTTTTTGTAATCGTGATGTATGCTATTATTAACATATGATACGAGTGCTATTATTATTACCAATATTACTGTCTTCATTCTTATCATCTTTATCATTATTGTCATAATCTTTTGTTCATTATCATTATCATCAACAGAATGCAAATCTTTAACAATTTTCATCAAAACATTTTACAATTCGGCTAGACAATTTATTATAAAAGTATTCCCCAGTTTGTTAATTTCACACGTGCTGGTAACCAGGTAACTCTCTAAACCTGTCAATAACAGGTCAAAATTCCTGCGTGAATATTTGAAAGGTTTATGTAGGTCAGTAACAAAATACCTCTGGAAATGATGTGGCATTCCTTATTTGATTCCCCTCTTGGACATTCATTCATACATTTATATACATGCATATATATATATATATATATATATATATATATATATATATATATATATATATATATATATATATATATATATATATATATATATATATTAGTGTGTATATATATATATATATAATATATATATATATATATATATATATATATATATATATATATATATATATATATATATAATATATATATATATATATATATAATATATATATATATATATATATAATATATATATATATATATATATATATATATATATATATATATATATTATATATATATATATATATATATAATATATATATATATATATATATATATATATATATATTATATATATATATATATATATATATATGTATATATATATATATATATATATATATATATATATATATATAATATATATATATATATATATATATATATTATATATATATATATATATATATATATATATATATATATATATATATACATATATACATATATAGAGTAAAGAACGGACAAGTGCTTAAACGACGTGTGTGTGTGTCTCTATGTTTGTATATATATATATATATATATATATATATATATATATATATATATATATATATATATATATGTATATATACATACATACATACATACATACATACATACATACACACACACACACACACACACACACACACACACACACACGCACATACACACACACACACATATATATATATATATATATATATATATATATATATATATATATATATATATATATATATATATATATATGTATGTATGTATGTATATATATACAAACAAAGACACACACACACACACGTCGTTTTAGGCACTTGTCCGTTCTTTTATTTTCTCTTTTTATTAAATCCTTTATATATATGTGTGTGTTGCTTCGAACATTTCGAAACTAGCCGTCTTCCATCGAATGTTTTATTCTCTCGGCAGGTGAGAGTTGAGAACCGATGTTGCGAGAACCGCCAGAGCAGAACCAGCAGTGGAAAAGAGTGTTACCAGAATCAACTAGCTAAAATGTCTTCTTCTGTGTCTTCTAAATCTATAGTTTTAGAATCTTATCAATATCTTACGAGCAGTGAAGTTCCAGCAGCGTTATCAGTGTTAACTTCGGAAGTTCGAGAAGTGTTGCCAGAATCTTACCGAAAGTGCTAACCGTGTTACCAAAACCTACCATCCCAGAGGAGCCATTAGTTTTATCAGAGATTTCAATAAAGGAAGAAATGTTACCAGAATCCGAAAAAATGGCAGAGGAGTCGACAGTGTTACCAGAATCGGGATCATCTCAGGTGTCGTCAGTGGTGCCAGATCCACCCACATCTGATGCATTGGAAGTGTTACCAGAACCAAGTGAAGAGGACGTAAAAGCAATGTCACCAACTCTGTCAGCAATAATACCTACACCAGCTGATACAGCAGTGTTACCAGAACCAACACCGGAAGTTCTATCATTCTTACCAGAAATAATTTCAGAAAGCTCAGCAGTGTTGCCAAAATCAACCCTATCAGATGTTCCAACAGAAGCAAGTTTCTTAACAGTATCAGCAGAGTTACCAGACACACCCCCACCTGGGAAACAAGCAGTGTTGCCAGAATCATCATCAGAACTATCAGTGTTACCAGAACCAGCATCAGAACTCCTAACAGTGTTACCAGAGCTAACATCAGATGATCCAACAGTGTTGACAGAACCAACTTCAGAAGATCCAGCAGAGTTGCCAGAACCATCAGAAGTAACAGAAGTGTTGCCAGATCCAGCATCAGAACTCCTAACAGTGTTACCAGAACAAACATCAGATGATCCAACAGTGTTGCCAGATCGTACTTCAGAAGTTCCAGCAGTGTTGCCAGAACCAACATCAGAAGTGCCAGCAGTGTTGCTAGAACCAACATCAGATGGCCCAACAGTGTTGCCAGAAACATCAGATGATCCTGCAATGATGCCAGAAACATCAGATGACTCGGCAGTGTTACCAGAAACATCAGATGATCCAGCAGTGTTGCCAGAATCAACATCAGATGATCCAGCAGTGTTGCCAGAACCAATATCAGATGATCCAGCAGTGTTGCCAGAACCAACACCAGATGGCCCAGAAGTGTTGCCAGAACCAACATCAGAAGTGCCAGCAGTGTTGCCAGATCTAGCATCAGAAAATCCTGCAGTGTTGCCAGAACCAACATCAGATGATCCAGCAGTGTTGCCAGAACCAACTTCAGAAGATCCAGCAGAGTTGCCAGATCTAGCATCAGAAAATCCTGCAGTGTTGCCAGAACCATCGGATGATCCAGCAGTGTTGCCAGAACCATCAGATGATCCAGCAGTGTTGCCAGAACCATCGGATGATCCAGCAGTGTTGCCAGAACCATCAGATGATCCAGCAGTGTTGCCAGATCTAGCATCAGAAAATTCTGCAGTGGTGCCAGAACCAACATCAGATGGCCCAACAGTGTTGCCAGAACCATCAGATGATCCAGCAATGATGCCAGAAACATCAGATGACTCGGCAGTGTTACCAGAAACATCAGATGATCCAGCAGTGTTACCAGAACCATCAGGTGATCCAGCAGTGTTACCAGAACCATTAGATAATCCAGCAGTGTTGCCAGAACCATCAGATGATCCAGCAGTGTTACCTGAACCAACATCAAAAGTCCCAAAAATGTTGCCAGAAACATCAGATATCCCAGCTGTGTTTCCAGAACAAACTTCAGAAGTTCCAGAAGTGTTACCAGAATCAAACACATCGGATGTCCCAGAACTGTTGCCAGAACGAAGTACATTGAAAATATCAGCAGAGCTACCAGACACCCCACCACCAGGAAGACCAGCAGTGTTACCAGAACCAACATTAGCAGTGTTACCAGAAAGTACGTCAGAATTTCCGGCAGTCGAACCAGAACTAACATTAGAAGTTCCTACAATGTTACCAGAACCAACATCTGAAGAGCAATCATTGTTACCAAAAACATCAGAAGTTCCTGCTGAAGCACCAGAATCAACCAAATTAGATATTCCTACAAACATGTCATCATTGTTACCAGACGAAACAAATTCTGAAATGCAAATAAAATCTAAATCAAAGGAGGTATCTCAAACACCAGATACTGCAGAGACTATGCAAGAAAACCTTTCAACGGAGTTTGATACGGTCACGGATTTAGACTCCAAAGTGCAAGAAAAAAATGATTCGGAGAGAACATCGCCACCCACACCAGCTTCAGCCTCAGGGTTGGAGAACGATGAAAAAGAAATGACACCAAAACACAGATTCGAAGTCACGTTAGTGAAAAATGATGGTGAAATGGAATTCAAAATGCCTAGTAATCAGCTGGATGTGGACTTTGACGCGAAGAAAGAAAAAGGGACTCTATCAGCAAATTCCAAAACAGTAAAACAAAATAAGTCATTTAGGCCCTATTTCCAAAGGCAAAGGTTACTTCATGTGATGTTGAATATTGCAATCGTGCCATATGACTTCAGTAGTTGCATTGAAATTACAAGCACGGATTTTGGCGGGAAAGGGGAAACGGATGAAAATGGCGTCTTTTGGTTTGGTCGGAGAAGGGATACGGACTTAAAATCTGAAGTATCTAAAGATGAAGTGCAAATGAAAATAATGAATAAGAAAGAAATATCTAAGCCAACACTTGAAGAGCAAAAAATACAAGGAGAGGATTCTTCACACGTTAGTACCATTTTGAGTTTAAAAATCATATGAGTCTACATAACAATTTGTCGCATCTTACTAACACTTGGAATCATTAAAACCAGATAAAACAACTTCTGATTTTAAGATATAACATTTGTCATACGATATACGATATAAAACACTTGAAAAAATATGTTTACATGTACTTGATATAAACACCAAATTGGTATTAGTGATGATAATTGTTGAGGTGGTGGAAGATATCTTTTCTGCGTATATTAAGAAAGTTTGGCTTGTCAGTGTACAGATAATTGATGAGGGGATCAGAGAAACACA
Source organism: Penaeus japonicus (assembly GCF_977035675.1). NCBI lineage: Eukaryota > Metazoa > Arthropoda > Malacostraca > Decapoda > Penaeidae > Penaeus > Penaeus japonicus. Next base: position 18,729,446 of record NW_028234439.1, read on the forward strand.
CATAAAAGCGTAAAAGCGAGTATTTAGGGATGAAGTCCTCAAGTGGTTGTTTACATTACACATTGTAGCTTTGCCGTAAGATGTCGCATATAAAAGAAAACGTATATTTCTATGAGTAACTAAATTAAACATGATGTATTCTCTTGAGGTATAAACTAGATATAAGCATCCTTATCCTAGCATTATCTTAAATTATTCTAACAATGACAGATAACATAAACTACCTATCTTGTGTTTCTATATACATAAAGAACAAAAACATTCACACATATAAACCCGCTCTTAATTTCAGCAAATAAACTCCACGACTGATCCGTTCCCCTTTCCTAACCTCGCAGGTAGAGGAGGAATCCAGAGGGCAGAGCGGCAGGAAGAGGAGAGTGGACGGAGAGGCAGTTCCTTCGGCCCAAAGAACTCTGGCGTCCAACGAGCTTAGGAAGGACACCACTTCCGTCGGGGCTCCTTCCGGGTCGCCTAGAACGACCCGCAAGGAAGTAACAGATGAATCCACGAATGCTGCTCCCAGAGTCGTCACTCGAAGACCTCTCCTCGGGCAGAGAAAAAGCCGAGTGGTGACTCCCTCTCGCCTCGGCGCCAGAGCTCCCCTGGCGCCGATCCCCCTCGAACGGAAGGCGTCGCCCATTGCGAAAGGCGACCTTCCCGGCGCCTCGCCCTGGAATACGCCTCCCGGCTCCGCGTTGGAGGATCCTTTGGCAGACATCCTACAAGGACCCCACAAGGATGCGATCGTCACCAGAAGGTCGCGATCGGGGATGCCCGTGGGACGCCGGCGCTTGGCTCCCGTGCCCGCCCCGAAGTCGCGGCAGCCGAGGAGGCGCAACCAAGCCTTCTCCGAGAGCAAGCCCAAAAAAGGACCCACGGTTCTGCCGAGGATAGGACCGGACCGACAAGGATTCTCGGCGCGGAAGAAGAAACTCCCGACGCTGCAAGAGCATCCTGCGGGAGACCAGCGGTTCTTCGAGACGAGGAAGCAGAGCGTCCCGCTGCAGAGTCTGGCCAACCCTCACGAGGCGAAGTGGGAGGTCGAGGAGCTGTAGTCCTCTCGGGGACGCGATCCCGGCGTGTGGTTGGGAGAATCAAAAGGCATGGGAACGTATATGCGTGTGTGTGTGTATGCGTGTGTGTGTGTGTTCGTTTGTTTGTTTGTTTGATTGTGTGTGTGTGTGTGTGCACGCGCGTGTGTGTATGTGTGTGTGCGTGTGTGTGTGCGTGTGCAAGTGTGTGTACATGTAAATGTGCGTGTGCGTGTGTGTGTTCAGTACGCGCCATGTATCAGCATGCATATGCGTGTGTTTGCGTTGATAGCCTCATCTAGTTTGCAACAATATTAAAGTATTGATCGGATACGTGTTGATTCCTGTGTCCCTTCTCACGAAGCGGCGCGTCGGGGTTGACTGGGACCCAGACCATGCGGCGCGTTGTTATTTCTGTCAGTCAGAAGACTCAACGTGAAGATTAATATTGAAAGGTCTCATCACTGGGTTACATAGTGGGTTGATGAGAATATTTATATCTGGCGGAATAAATAATCTGAAAAGAAAAAGAAAAGAAAGGAAAAAGAAAAAGAAAGAAAAAAATAAAAAGAAGAAGAAAGAAATAAAGAAGAAGAAGAAAAAAAAATGTATATATATATATATATATATATATAATATATATATATAATATATAATATATATATATATATATATATATATATATATATATATATATATATATATATATATATATATATATATATATATATATAGTTAACAGTATTACCAAAAAGATATATCATTAAGAGTGTTCGGAAAATCGAATGTGAATACATAATTATATCAACAAAATAATAATTAGAATGAAAAGTTTCTGAATAACTTGAGAATATGAATCTAATCATAAATAATCATTTTTATTATTATTCATAACTTTCGACTTATTTCCGATTCGTTTATTGCAATAAACGTAAAGCATAATGATTAAGTGCAGATTGTAAATTGATAGTATTAATAATCATAATAAAGATAATAGTAATAAAGATTACAATAGTGAGAAAAATAATGATAAAATTAATAATGAAATCAATAACAATAATGATGTTGATAATTATAATGAAAGGTAAAAAATAATGATAATCATAATGACAATGAAACTAGAGATGTTATTGGAAATGGTAATAACAATATGATGGTATTAATGATAATAATGATAATAATAATAATAAATATCGCATCAATAATGGTAAAAATGACAATGAGAATTCATATTGACAATAACATTCATAGCAATTATGTTAATGATAATAATGACAATGATGGAAGGAAGATGCAACAATGAAAATGGTATTAATAATGATGATAAGAAATATATATCAATACTATTATGATTATCATTATTAACGACAGTAATGATAATAACAATAATAATGATAATCATAATA
>NW_028234439.1:18739385-18744385 GCF_977035675.1 Penaeus japonicus
ACCCACCCACCCACACACACACACCCACCCCTACCCACCCACCCACACAGACACATAGTGGTAATAGGGTAGTTCGTATGATCAGTCAAACATATCTCACACGTGTTCTTCTCTTAAATATATTTCCTCCAGATTTATGGCAGATCGATTATCTAAAATGATCTGCCGCGCCAACATTTGTGGCAGAATGTTTAGTTTTCGGATGATTTTTGTAATGCACTTTACTTATTCATCAAGAACACTGGCTCAGGCGATCTGTAGCTGCATGAGCAAACGTGAAAATCAATTCTTTAAAAGTGCATGACACAAGTGAAGTCATGCATTCTTTAACATTCGCTCAATATTCATTCCTGGACATGGATTGAGACTTAATTTTTTTCCTTGTTTTTCTTGGTAGGATTTTTTTCGTTTTTAAAACCACAAAGTGCCTGTTTTTGGAATATTTATTTAACGTATACAATTGATAATAAATTGATATTAAACATTATGTAAGATAGTCAGATCCATATTTTGAAAAATCATTTCAAAACTGTTCCACGAGACAATAAAAATCTCTTCCGGATAAGATTCACACTTTATTACAAGCAAAAAAAAGAGGAAAGAAAGAAATAAAGAAAGAAAATAGACTACTAAACATACATAAACACTCACTCGCTCGAACAAAGAAAAGAAAATAAACTACTAAACATACAAATACGCTCGCTCACTCGCACGTATAAAGAACTAAAAAAACTAAACAAAAAAAAAAAAAAGCTTTCCGAAAATCACAGATCCCTCCTTTGGTGATGTCGCCCTCAGAGCTGCTCGTCCTCGGAGGAGAGCGTGAGGTGGTACTGCTCCGTCTCGTCGGCCGAGTCCTCCGTGGAGTCGAGTGGGTAGAACTCGGCCGCGTCCGTCGCCAGGGACAGCTGCTCCAGCGGGTAGAGGGCGTCGTCGAGTCCCAGGGGCGCCTGGGGAGGGGGACTCGAGCTCGAGACGGCCGGGGACTGCAGCTCGCCGGCTTGCGTCTCCGCGGGCGGCGGCGAGGACCCGGGGCGGCTGTGTGTGGGCGGCGGGGGCTGAGGGAGGGGCTGCTGCTGGTTCGCGGGGGGCACGGGGGGCGGCGGGGGAGGGGGAGGGGGCGGAGGAGCGGGAGGAGGGTGGTGGTGGTGGTGGTGGTGCTGGCCGGGCTGGTGGTGGAGGTGGTGCGCCGCGTGGATGCTGTGCTCGAGGATGTTGTGGTCGTTGTACGAGTTCAGATTGTGGACGAGGTGGTGCGGGATGTGGAGCTGGTGGTAGTGGAGGTGGTGGTGGTGGTGAGGCAGGTAGTGGTAGTGGTGGTGGTGTGATTCGGAGGCGAGGGCGTGGTCCGTCGTGTCCGGGGAGCCGCTGCTGCTGCTGGCCGCGCTGGGCGTGTGAGGCGTCTGCGGCGTGTTGCTGGGCGCGGTGGGCGTGGGCGGGCACAGGTCGTTGTTGTTCAGCGAGGAGCTGATGTGGTCGCCGTCGCCGCCTACGCCCCCGCCGCCCCCGCCGTGGTCCAGGTCGGGCGTCGGGACGGCGTCGGCGGCCGAGTGCAGCGCCGACAGCTCGGCCTCCAGCTGGCTCGGCAGCTTGATCCCCGCCACGCCCTTCTTCGGGATGGAGCTCAGGTCGCGCTTGATGCGGCGCCGGCGGCTCGGGTCGTTGCGCCGCAGCTGGATCATGCGGTCGAAGTCGATGATGTAGAGGAACCCCGCCACCAGCACCTCGCACGCCCGCTGCCCGCTGCCGTACGCCGCCTCCAGCTCGTGGCTCGTGCGCTCGTCGTACTGCCACCACCCTGCGGGAACACCAGGTTGCTTTGGGTCTTTGGGTCTCGGCTCTTTCGGGCACAGTCGCCGACAACGCGTGCCGGGGTTATTTGAAAAGGTTTCTATCAAAAGTTTCTGGTGTTCTAAGTAACACCATGGACATTAAAAGAGGAAATAGAGTAACAATAATATCAATATTAATAATAATTATTATCATTATTAATGTTATCCTTATCACTAAAGAAAAAATATTATTGATGATGATAATAATAACTATGATAACTATGACAATAACAATATTAACATTAACAAAAACAATAATAATAATTATTATTATTATTATAAAAAATATTGTTTATGATAATAATAATGATAACTATGACAATAACAATAACAATAATAAGAATAATAATGATAACAAAAATAATGATAACAATTAATATCAATATCAACAACAACATCAACCATTACCACCACCACAACACCAAAGACATCAATAACACAGCCTCTACAAAAAAAATATAAAAAAAGAGACATCAAGCTTCGACTTCGTGAAGACTAAGAGAGACGTATCGCATGTGCCAAAAGCAAGCCAGCTACTTGTACCATGACAAATGGACTACATGACGAATCACCTGCCATGCACATACAGCCACACAGTCATGAAATATTTAATTAAGCTTACATGTCGTATGTTTTTGTTTGGTGTCCTTTGACCAAGTACAAATATTCATAGAAGACTAGTTGTTAAGAGACTTACATAAACGTTGGGTATTATTTTTTCTATGACACTTTGGATTATGATATTGATCGTCACCATAGGTCATGTTTCTAAGAAATATGTTTGGTTGTGTGTGTGTATTTGTAATGTGTAAATAGAGATATTTCAGCCATATGTATATTGTCATTATTATTGACACCTTTAATTGAGTGTGATAATAAATACCATTATCATTAGCATCTATATCCATAACAATATGATGAAAATGATGAACAATAAGAATGACAACAACAGAAAATGGCAGTGATAATGTAAATAATTTTTCAAATATGTGTGAGGGGGAATATATTCAAATAGTGAACAGAAGAAACCGTGTTAATAGTTTATGGAAAGTTACTTTTCAGTTCCACTTGATTTGCAATTATCATCAAATGTCAACCCTGTTATTGGCACTGCTCCTTGTGTATTGAAGTTATGATTATTGTCTTTTTTTATTTGAAGACTTTTATTTTGTTAATTCTTATTCTATTTTATACAAAATGCAGTGTCCAAAATTCAAAATAACATGTTTATTGTCCAGTGTCAGAAGACAATACCATCTCACTCTTACTTTTCTCTTTAAAAAATAAATAAAAACAGAAGCATTTTTCAACCATTCTCTATAAGTCTAGTTTGATTTTATATTCCTTCCATACCCCAAAAATCCACATACCATACCTAAAAAAAGGATTAAAAAGAAAAAACTTGGATCAAAATTTCTTATATGTCTTTCAACAGACACTCTCTTTATTTTCTTGTAACACAAAACAAAGCTGCATAAGATCAATCGAAATTATACATACTAATCTCCTTATGTCTACGAATCACCTTCCGTCCTCTCGACTTGACTACGGATGATTGATTTTTCTAAATGATTTCTTCCTATGTGTGTAAGCTTTACAGGACTCTCTTTCTAGCACTGAAGAGAGAAAATATCACATATATACTCACTTAACCTTATAAAGAAAAAGAAGAAAAAGAAGATAAAAAAAATATATATATGACAACTCATTTATATACACACAAGTAAAATCCTATACATAACTGGGACAGGAAAAAGGCAAATGCCATGCCTATTCTAGCAGAAATTACATTATAAGGCCACAAGATGCTTATACTTAAATGAATGCCTTAACTATCCTGTTCTTACACAATCTAACGATAATTTTAAAAGTCTGAGGAAGTGTAACTAGAGCATTGCTTCTTTTATACATGCTATTACAATAATTCTTCTTTCCTTTTCTCTACAAATTTACAAATCTTTTTTATTGTAAACAGGTATGTATAAGAACCACAAAGCTTAAATAACATATTCAAATTGAAAAAACATAGACAGAACGTCGAATATACCTATACACAAGCTTTATTCCTCTGTCTAGCAACACCTATTCCTACTATGAGCTCAGGCAATGTAATCTTGGGGGGAGAAAAAATAGAATAAGAGTTTAATACAAGAGTAAAGGCTAAGATCTGAACGAAGAATCTAAATATACGTAATCATAAAAATAAAACAATATAAAAATATATATACACAAAACTTTTTATCACCATTAAAGAAGCTGGTAATTGATGCATAACGCCAGCTAGCTCCTTCTGGATAGTTTGTACATTCTATGAAATCACGGCAAGATTTCTCCACCTCTCTCCGGAGAATGAGAAACCACACTTCAATTCCCGTCTGGAAATCTTTTGTTGCAAAGTGACTTTTACTTTGAAGCTTCTTAGTGGAAAAAAACTGAGCTGTTTTGTGACTTTGAAACACTTCTGGGTTGAAAATTTAGCTTATGGTTTACAGAACTTTCATTGCATAATCATTGGGTGAATTCTTGAAAACAATGTCACACATGATTTCTAATATCAACAGACCATAAGATGAGCAGAGAGAAGATTTTTTACTTCTTTATACAGACATTGCCAAGATATCATGTGAACTTCTTTGTTCTTGGAGAAAAAAAGCAAAATCTAATCCACATTGCTGATTTACTGTTTTGTACTATAATAATATCCACAACTTCAAGTAAACTTAAGGTAAGAAATATAAAGCATATCAGATTTTGTCTCAGTGTAAGAATCCACTGCAGAAAAGATATTAAGCAACTGACTACAAGTGATCTCCAATAAAAGTGTTAAATTACTGATTTGTAATAAATGTGTTCCATTATTACATTCTTCACTTTAATTTTTTCTTAAATAACTAAAGGTGTATATATAACATGGATTCATTCTTAAAAGAACATCACAAATTATGACCACTTTTCTGCTCTTTCTTTCCTCTTCTTAAATTTTTTATTATTATTTTTTTCGTAAAGTTCTACTTATCTGTATTCTATTTTCTTCTCGTCAGGACATGCCACGACCAGCGACAGCCTGACCTCATGTGACCTAATCTTTGTCATCGCATTTCCTCTTGCGTCCCCTGCTACGTCCGCGGCCCCCCTGGCCCCTGAACAGCTTGGTCGAGAGACCGGCCG
>NW_028234439.1:18764385-18766318 GCF_977035675.1 Penaeus japonicus
GAGGGGGGGGGGATTACCCAAGGGACACGTAAGGTCTGCCCTTCGGAGAAAAGGTTAGAGCAGGTCGAAGGGGGTGGGGGAGGGGGGAGGAGAGGGTATGAGAGGGAGAATGATTGGGGGGGGGGAGAAGAAAGGGTAGAGGAAGGGAAGGAGGGAGGGAGAGAAGGGGGAGGGAGGGTAGAAGAAGAATAAGGTAGAAAGAAATCAAAGGTATTCATAGATTAAAGAGAGAGAGAGACAGAGACAGAGACAGACACAGACACAGACAGAGAGACAGAGGAACATACATACATACATACATACAGAAACTGACCATGTCAAGGGGGAGGGGGAGGGGGGAGGGGGGGAAGGGGGGTTCAAAGGTAGAGTGATCATGATAATTTTCAAGGATAAAGGAACCAGTTCTTCAGTACTATGATTGTTATGAAATGGACGCGTGTTTAGAGGGCGGCCAGTCGAGAGTACGCATATTATTTTTTTTTCTGAGTATATTCCTTTTATTTTTATTTTTATTTTTTTTTTATGAGGAATGGACACGTTAAAATTCCTTTTATTCCTTCTATTTTATTTATTTCAATGAGGAGTGACAGCACCACGTTTAAAGAAAGAAGCTGTGAGAATGGGAAATGTTGTTGTTTATATATTAATTATAGTAGTATATATGATATGATATATAGGGATGATATATATTATATATATATATGCATATATATAATATATTTATATATAATATATATATAATATAATATATATATATTATAGCATAGAGATATATATATAATCTATAATATAGATATTATATAATATATAATATATAATATATATATATATATTATAAGTCTGGTAAATGGGGACAGGACATACCGAGCGAAATTAAGGAAAAGAATGGTGTTTATTAGAATTTCTAATTATGGAAGTTAATTTTTACAAGTAAGGAACTTTTTTATTTGTTTATTTCTTGTGTGTTTGTGTTTGTTTTTGTTTTTGTAGGTGTCTACATTCATAGGTATATGTTTGTTTTTTTGTAATTAGTTTCATGTTTCTTTATTGTTGTTAATTTTATAGACACACAGCGAACGATAAGAGACCGAACTGGCTTTTGATAAGATTAAAAGAGATACAGTTTTGTTTTTTTATTTTTGTTGTTGTTGTTGTTGTTGTTTTTAGGCTAGTGGGCAAATCATTACGTAAAGGTGGGTTTTGTTTCACGTCTGTTACGAGGCATTTGCCCTTTTGAGGTGCCATTGTTAACTTTCTTGTTGTCTTCTTGTTGTTTTGTGAATGTTATTGTTTTTTTTTGTTTTTGTTTTTTATGGAGAATGTGTGTGTGTGTGTATATGTGTGTGTGTGTGTGTGTGTGTGTGTGTGTGTGCGTGCGTGTGTGCGTGCGCCTGCCTGTGTGTGCCTGCCTGTGTGTGTGTGTGTGTGCTGGTTTATATTTATTAGCAGACGGATTATATGGTTTACATAATTTTACGAGAGTATTTAGGCCTAGGTAAGTGTTCTGTTCTCTTCTTTCTTTTTTTTTTCTTTATCTTTCTTTCCTTTATTTTATCTTCTCTCACTTTCTTTCTTTCTGTCTTTCTCTTTTTCTTTTTCTTTTTTCTTTTTCCACCTTGTCTTTCTTTCCCTTTCCTTCTCCCTCCCTCCCCCTCTCCCTCCCTCCCTCACTACCCCCCACCCATCTCATTCCTCTTTTCACCCTCCCTCCCTACCTTCTCCCTCCCACCCTCCCTTCTCCCTCCCTTCCCTCCCTATCTCCTCCCCACCCTCCCACCCCACCTCCCAGCTCCCTCCCTCCCTCTTCCCTCTCTCTCTCTCTCTCTCTCTTCCTCTCTCCCTCCCTATACAACCTCCTCTCCCCCTCTCCCCTCCCTGTGCCCTACCTCCCTTTCTCTCCTTCTCCCCTCTCTCCCCTCGCTCTCCCTCTCCC
>NW_028234439.1:18766418-18771418 GCF_977035675.1 Penaeus japonicus
CCCCCCCCCACCCCTAACCCCCCCCCCCATCCCTCGACGCGCGACCCCTTCCCTCACCCCCCCTCACCCCCCCATCCCTCAGGCCCCCCCCCCCCCCTCCTACCCCCTTCCTCCCTCGACGCGCGACCCCTTCCTCCAAAGCGCGGCAGAAAATCCAATTGTTGGAATCCGCCGCCAAGTAAATATGTGGGCTGCAACATGCAACATGGCCCACAGCGAGAGGGCATGGTGTTGCGTCATCACTCGCTCACTTATTCACTTACTCGCAATTACCAACACAATCACACAGGGATAGCGTAAAAAATCTGAACATCCAATTTTAGTCGCCCTCTTCCCCCCCTCCCCCCCTCCCTAACCCCCTCTCTCTCCTCTTCCCGATCTCTCTCTCTTTCTCTCTCCCTCTCTCTCTCTCCCTCCTCTTCCCGATCTCTCTCTCTCTCTCTCTCTCTCTCTCTCTCTCTCTCTCTCTCTCTCTCTCTCTCTCTCTCTCTCTCTCTCTCTCTCTCTCTCTCTCTCTGTATCTCTCTCTCTCTCTCCCTCCCTCCCTCTTCCCGATCTCTCTCTGTCTGTATCTCTCTCTCTTTCTCTCTCTTTCCCTCTCTTTCATCCCCTGTCTCTCCTTCACCTCTCACCCCTGACCCCCTTTCCTTGTATCCCCTATCTTCCTTTTCATTTTTATATCCCCCTCTCTCCTCTCTCCTACCTATCCCTCTCTCTCCTCTCTCTCACCTTTCCCCCTCTCCCTCACTCCCCTTGTTCCCTCTCTCCCCTCTCTCCTCTCCCCTCTCTCCTCTCTCCTCACTACCTGTACCATTTTCCCACCTCTCTCTCTCTCTCTCTCTCTCTCTCTCTCTCTCTCTCTCTCTCTCTCTCTCTCTCTCTCTCTCTCTCTCTCTCTCTCTCCCCCTCCCTCACTCCCTCCCCTAGCTCCCTCTCCCCTCATCCCTCATCCCCCCCCCCCCCCCCCCCCCCCAAGCTGGCTACTTGCAGGCTGGTTTCTCCGGAGATATGGAGAGCCAGAACGGAAGTGAGAAAATGTGGATAAATGATAAAAAGAAAACAAATGGATAAAGATGTGGTAGGTATATGTGTGTGTGCGTGTGTCTGTGTGTGTGTGTGTGTGTATGTATGTGTGTGTGTGTATGTATATGTATATGTATATGTATATGTATATCTATATCTGTGTGTGTGTGTGTGTGTGTGTGTGTGTGTGTGTGTATGTGTGTGTGTGTGTGTGTGTGTGTGTGTGCGTGCGTGCGTGTGTGTGTGCTGGAGAGACTACCTTTCATATCCTTCCTCGAATCCCCTGCAGCGAACACTGCAGTAGAAGGTCTTAATGGCAGAACTTATTTAAAGGGCATCGTACCATTTTCTCTTTCTCTCTGTATCTCTGTATCTCCCTCTCTTTCTTTCTCTGTCTCTTTCTCTCTTTGTCTCTCTCTCTTTCTCTCTTTCTCTTTCTCTCTCTCTCTCTCTTCTAGCTCTCTCTTTCTCTCTCTCTCTCACTCTCTCTCTCTCTCTCCCTCTCCCTCTCCCTCTTTCTCTACCGCTCACCATCTCTTTCTAACAACCCTTTTCTATCTCGCTGTTATCTACTCCTTCATCTCACCACTTTCTCTTACTTTCTCTCCCTCTTCCCCTTTTTTTTCGGCCGTTCTTCCATCCACTCTCTTTCTTCCCTCTTCTCTCCCTCTTCCCCTTTTTCTCGGCCGTTCTTCCATCCACTCTCTTTCTTCCCTTTATCTCCCTCTTCCCCTTTTTCTCGGCCGTTCTTCCATCCACTCTCTTTCTTCCCTTTTTCTCCCTCTTCCCCCTTTTTCTCGGCCGTTCTTCCATCCACTCCCTTTCTTCCCTTTCTCTCCCTCTTCCCCTTTTTCTCGGCCGTTCTTCCATCCACTCTCTTTCTTCCCTCTTCTCTCCCTCTTCCCCTTTTTCTCGGCCGTTCTTCCATCCACTCCCTTTCTTCCCTCTTCTCTCCCTCTTCCCCTTTTTTCTCGGCCGTTCTTCCATCCACTCTCTTTCTTTCCTCTTCTCTCCACGAAGGTCGTTGGGTATTCCCGAGGGATCTTTTTTGGGAGGAGATACCTGCTGCAGTCCTGTGGTCCGTCTTCTAGTTTGTTTCTCTCTCTCTCTTTCTCTCTGTTAGTGTGTTTATCTCTCTCTCTCTCTCTCTCTCTGTTGGTGTGTTTATCTCTCTCTCTGTCTCTTCTAGCTCTCTCTTTCTCTTTCTCTTTTTCTCTCTCCTTCTCTCTCTCTCTCTTTCTTCTCTCTCTCTCTCTCATCTATATCTCTCTCTCATCTATATCTCTCTCTCTTTCTCTCTGTCGATATGTTTATCTCTCTCTCATCTATATCTCTCTCTTTCTCTCTGTCGATGTGTTTCTCTCTCTCTCTTTCTTCTCTCTCTTTCTCTCTCTCTCTCTCTCTCTCTCTCTCTCTCTCTCTCTCTCTCTCTCTCTCTCTCTCTCTCTCTCTCTCTCGCTCTCTCTCTCCTCTCTCTCTCTTCTCTCTCTCTTCTATCTCTCTCTCTATTCTCTCTCTCTACTTCTCTCTCTCTCTTCTCTCTCACTCTATCTATCACTATATCTCTCTCTTTCTCTCTATCGATATGTCTTCTTAATCTCTCTCTCTCTCTTCTCTCTCTCTCTCTCTCTCTCTCCTCTCTCTTCTCTCTCTCTCTCTCTCTCTCTCTATATATATATATATATATATATATATATTATATATATATATTATATAATCTATATATCTACTATCTATATATTATATGGAGTGTGTGTGTGTGTGTGTGTGTGTGTGTGTCTCTGTGTGTGTGTGTGTGTGTGTGTGTGTGTGTGTGTGTGTGTGTTCGTGTGTTTGTATGTATGTATGTATGTATGTATGTATCTTTGGATTTGTCTCCCTCCCTCCTTACCACGCCCTCCCATATCTCTTTTTCTCTTTCATTTTTTTCCCTCTTGTCTTTTCCTTCGTTTCTTCCTTCCTTTCCTTCCCTCTCTTCTTTTAGCTCCTTTTTTGCTTCCTCTTTTACCTATTGTACTTTCCTCCACCTCCCTCACCTTGTTATATCGTGTTCTTTCCTCCCTTTCCTCCTCTTCTCCTTTACCTTCTATATTTTCTATATCTTTTCTTTACCTTTTCATATACTTTTCTCTCCTCATTTGCCTTTTATACCTCCCCTTTTCCCTCCCCTACTTTCCTTTGTACAAACATCACCTCCTCCACCTCCTTCCTATTTATTTTCCACCTATCCCCCCTCCTTCATTTCCCTATCTTCTGCCTTCTCCGAGAAAATCTAAAGTCCCCATCTCCTCCCTCACCTCCTATCTTCGGCCTGCTCCACTGTCCCCCCCTCCTCCACAGCTCCCCTGGGGAAGTCCTATGGGGGAACACCTCCTCACCTCCCTCTCTGGAAGGAGAATTTTTCCTTCTCCACCTACCCTCCCCCCTCCCGACTGAGGAGACCTCTATCCCCAAAGGAGGCCTTCCATTTCTTTCCCGCCTTCTTCCTCTCCAGCCCTCCCTTCCCTCCCCTCCCTCCCTCCCTCCCCTCCATCCCCTTCCTCCCATCCCTCCCCCTTCCCTTCCCTCCCCTCCCTCCCCTCCCTCCCCTCCTTCCTCCCCTCCCTCCCCCTTTCTCCCCTTCCATCCCTATTCCTCATACCCACACGGAGACCCGCAGTCGCCCCCCCCTACCCCACCTCACCACACCCCACCCCTTCCAGCGCCCTGTTCTTGTTAGACGTCGAAATACGAGCGCCCTCTTCCCGTGGGAGTAAGACGTCGGTCTGAGTTTTTTTCTTCCGTTTTTGAGGGACTATATATAGGCTGAGGGGGGAGGGGGAGGGGGAGGGAGAGGGAGAGGGGGAAGGGGAAGGGGTGGAGGGGAGAGGGGAAGGGGTGGAGGGGAGAGGGGGAAGGGGTGGAGGGGTGGGAGGGGATTTATAGATGAGGAAGGGTGGGGGAGGGAGGGGAAGTTTGGTTGGGGGTGTGTGGGTGTATCAGGGGATGAGGGGATGGTCGAGGGAGGGCTAGGTAGATGGAGCTGTGTATTTAAGGGTGGGTGGGGTGGGTGTGGATAGGTGGGGTCGTGTGTGTCTATCTATCTATCTGTCTATCTATCTATCTATCTCTACCTATCTATCTATCTTAAGGCACATAGGTAGATTCATGAGTGTGTGTGCGTGTGCGTATCGATCTACCTACCTACCTACCTACCTACCTAAACTCCTTCACACAAGCACGTATACAGACAAACAGACAGACAGACGAACGAACAAACACCCACACCCACACCCACACCCACACCCACCCACCCACAGGATCAGAGCGACGCCAGAAATGCAGGCCAGACGATCAGCTCCGGCCAGACGAGGGAGGCAGCCAGCATCTTAAGGGAAGCCGTGGAAAGCCTCGTAATCTGGCTTGACCTCCGCCAGCGAGCGACGTCCCCCTTGGCCGGCCGGCGCGGGGGGGAGGGGGGGAGGGGGGAGGGGGGTGGCTGATAACGTGATGACGTACGCCGATAAAAAGACTTCTCGCGCCTCGTTCAGGTCGGCTCTCTCTCGCTCTCGCTCTCTCTCGTCTCGTCATTTCTCGTTTCGTCTCGTTTCTGTTTCTCGTTATTGTTTCTCTTTTCTGTTTGTCTTTTTTTTTTCTTCTTCATTTTCTATTTTCTTTTCTTCTCGTTTTTTTCTCTCTTTTATATTTCTCTTTTTCTTCTTCTTCCTTTCTATTTTCTTCTTGTTTCTTCTCATCTCGTATCGTCTCTTCTTTTCTCTTTTATATTCTTCTCTTTTCTTCTCTTCTCGTCTTGTCTATTCTCTTTTTTTTTCTTTCTTTTTCTCTTTTCTCTCTCGTCTCCCCACTCCTGTTCTCTACTTTCCTCTCCTATCCTCTTCTCATCTCCTTCTCATATCTCTCTCTCTCTCTCTCTCTCTCTCTCTCTCTCTCTCTCTCTCTCTCTCTCTCTCTCTCTCTCTCTCTCTCTCTCTCTCTCT
>NW_028234439.1:18776418-18778918 GCF_977035675.1 Penaeus japonicus
CCTCTCTTTCCTCTCCTTCCCCTTCTCCTCTCTCTCCCTTTCTTCCCCTCCTCTCTTTCCTCTCCTTCCCCTTCTCCTCTCTCTCCCTTTCTTTCTCCTCTCTCTCCCTTTCCTCCCCTCCTCTCTTTCCTCTCCTTCCCCTTCTCCTCTCTCTCCCTTTCTTCCCCTCCTCTCTTTCCTCTCCTTCCCCTTCTCCTCTCTCTCCCTTTCTTCCCCTTCTCTCTTTCCTCTCCTTCCCCTCCTCTCTCTCCCTTCCTTCCCCTTCTCCCCTCTCTCCCTTCCTTCCCCTCCTCTCTTCCTCCCCTTCCCCTTCCTCCTCTCTCTCCCTTTCTTTCTCCCCTCTCTCCCTTCCTTCCCCTTCTCCCCTCTCTCCCTTCCTTCCCCTTCTCCCCTCTCTCCCTTCCTTCCCCTTCTCCCCTCTCTCCCTTCCTTCCCCTTCTCCCCTCTCTCCCTTCCTTCCCCTTCTCCCCTCTCTCCCTTCCTTCCCCTTCTCCCCTCTCTCCCTTCCTTCCTCCCCCCCCCCCTTCTTTTTTTTAAATCCGAGAAAAGTGTAACTTCTCTATTAAATACGGGGGAAGTTTCTGCATTTATCGCGAGAGGAGGGAACGCAGATACAAACTCGTTTATATGCTGGATTATCACGTGAGTTTGTTTGTTGCATCTGTTTTAAAGCGATAGAAGGAGATTTACTTCTCTCTGATTAATCCTTCTGGAGCTTTTCATACAGGTAGGAAGCCCGAGTGTTTGTATATACGCTGAAGAAATCGTCAAGATTTTGCCCTTTATTTACACGTTCGTGGGTGGGATGGGTGCTCCTTGTCGTTGTGGATTATTGTGTAATCGATTGAAATGCGTTTGTGATAGATTGAAGGCGATTTAAACCCTTTTTCAGCTCTAAAAAGACCTCGATATGAGCGCACGATGTGGCAACACTGCCTCGAGTTACCATGGCAACTGCGCGCGCGAGTTGCCAACGGCTGTTAATTCTCGAAACGTTTATTATATATTTTCCTCTTTCTTCTCTTCTCGTCTTTCGAAAAGGATTGAGAGAGAAAACAGAAGAAAAAAGATAGCACCCAACCTAATGCCAACCGACGACAACAACCCCGAAAGAGAGACAGGAAAAATAAGAGAAATAAAGAAGACGCGAACATGTATGTGTGTGTGTGTGCATGTGTACGTACGTGTGTTTGTATATGTGCGTATGTACGTATGTTCGTCCGTAAGTGTATTTGTGTGTGTGTGTGTGCGTGTGTGCGTGTATGTGTATGCGTGTGTGCATGTACGTGTGTTTAGGGTCGTCGGCCACGGCGTTTTGGGGGAGTTTTCCTTGTTTTCCTTGTGTGGAAACAGCTGATTCCGGAGACGAGGAGGCGGCGAGGCGACAGAAAGTGAGGGAGTGTTGGAGGAGAGACGGGTTTGTTGGAGATTCGTTTTGGTGGAGAAGGAGAAAGGGAGAGAGAGAGAGAAGTGAGGGAGATGGGGAGGAGGAGAAGAAGAGGAAGAAGAGGTGGTGGTGGTGGTGGTGGTGGTGGTGGTAGAGGTGGAGGTGGAAGTGGTTTAAGACGAGGTGGTGGAAGGAATTTCAGGAGGTGGAAGAAGGAGAGATATGGTGGAGTGGAAGGAGGAGAGGTATGGTGGAAGGGAAGGAAAGGAGAAGAGGTGAAGGAAAGAAGGAGAAAGAGAGAGAGAGGAAGGAGGAAAATAATGAAAAGTAGAGTGGAAAAGAGAAGGTGGAGGAGAATAGAAACAGAATGTGTTGGAAGAAAGAGAGAGGAAGAGAGTGAGAGAGAGAAAAAAAAAGAAGATGGAGGAGGAAATAAAGAGAAGGAGAGAACAGATGACAATTAGAAATGTAATTTTCCCCTTTTTCTTTAAGTAATTTTAGTCTCTCTCTCTTTCACTATCATTATTATCTGCCTTATTAGGGTTTCGCAATTCTGCTTTTGATAGTGCTTGGTGCGTTTCCTCTCAACGTTGCAATACAGACTTTGTGCATTTAGTGAAGACTATATGATTAAACACATTTATATATTCAACAAAGAACAGAAAATACAGATTGAAAAAGATGTCTTGTGGGTTGTGATTATGTTACAGCTAGAAATACATAGTTATGTTATTTGAAAATTGAAAAGCAACATATTGAACTCGAAAACAAGTGAACACTACTCTTGAATTTGTAGTTTTTTTGAGAAAAAGAGAGGAAAATACGAGATAAATGTATGTGTTTGTGTCGAGATTGTGATTTTCAAACGTGCCTTAAGTTTGTTTTGTTTTACGATGTTTCTGTGATTATTCAACTCTTTTGCAATGTTTATTTTATCATTTGCTGATTCTGAAAGCAAGGAACGCATCCCCCAAGGTATGAGTTCCGTCTTTGCCGTGGCCTCCACTCTTCCGGCCCTGCGGCAAAGGCCAGAGGACAGAGATACTCTATCTTGCCAGAATGCAGGTGGTGGAGGTTTGTTGTCCTTTGCCAGAGCACTGAATAAGTGGAGGT
>NW_028234439.1:18783918-18791418 GCF_977035675.1 Penaeus japonicus
TTTTCTTATTTCTTTGTTTTATTAATTTCTTTATTTGTTTTTCTTATTTCTTTATTTGTTTTTCTTATTTCTTTATTTGTTTTTTGTGTTTATTTATTTGTTTTTCTTATTTATTTTTCTTGTTTATTTGTTTTTTTATTTCTTTATTTTTTCTCATTTCTTTATTTGTTTTCTTATTTCTTTATTTTTTTTCTTGTTTTATTTGTTTTTATTTCTTTATTTGTTTTCTTATTTATTTATTTGTTTTTCTTGTTTTATTTGTTTTTATTTCTTTATTTGTTTTTCTTGTTTCTTGATTTATGTTTATTTCTTTATTTACTTTTTCTTGGTTCTTCATATGTTTTTCTTGGTTCTTTATTTGTTTTTCTTATTTCCTTAATTGTTTTTCTTGTTACTTTATTTGTTTTTCTTGTTTATTGATTTGTTTTTCTCGTTTATTTGTTATGTATTTGTTTTTCTTGTTTCTTTTTTTGTTTTTCTTATTTCTTTTATTTGTTTTTCTTATTTCTTTTATTTGTTTTTTTTATTTCTTTATTTATTTTGCTCATTTTTTATTTGGTTGTACATGTTTATGCCTGTGTGTTACATAGTGATCTGGGGTGAAAAGGGACAGCAGTGAACCTGTCTATTTTAATGAGGATTTCTCTTTTAATTATTTTGTTTTCTTTTTTTAAGGGTCTATATTTTGTTTAAATGATAAGATACAAAAAAGAAAAAAAAAAAATCAATAAAGTCTCTCGTCATTCAAGGCTGCCGTCACCGATGGCATGCAAAATATTCCAATCGGATTCAAGTGAAGTATGCGGTGGGATACCAGACCTTGGTGATGAGTTTGAAATATTGAGGGTAATGGGGGCGTAGGTGCCGTTTGGGGCAATTGATTCCCCACTTATCCAATAGATGCTGTTCCCGCCCTGGAATGCTGTAGGCTCCTGTTTGTGGCTGTGCTGGGGTTGCGTCACTGGGCTAGCTTTGTTTGGGGCGATTGGGATAGGGGCATTTGTGAGGTTGCGTCTGGTGTCTTTCATTTATTTTTTTTTCTCTTATTTTTTCTTTTTTTGTCTTTATCTATATTGTCTTTATCTCTCTATCTATCTCTCTTTCCCTCTCTCTTTCCCACTCTCTCTATCCCTCTCCCTTTCCCTCTCTCCTTATCTCCCGCTCTCCCTTTCTCCCTTTCTCCCTCTACCTCTCCCTCTCATGTAAATCTGTAAACAATTAGTCTATTCCTCAAAATATGTATATGTGTGTGTGTGTGTGTGTGTGTGTGTATAATATATATATATTATATATATAATATATATATATATATATATATATATATATATATAAAAATATATATATATATATATATATATATATGTATATATATAAATATTTGCAAAAATAATCTAGATACTGAACTATTTTACATTCTTGCTAAATACATATCATCACAATATCATATGTAACTGCTTATGGCATGCAAAATATCATTTAGATACTAGATTAAAAGCAGAAGAAAAGAAATTAACCCAAGTATTGAGTGTCAGCTGGGCAAGACCGTATAATCGAATAGAGTGAAATGAAGTATCAAGCATGCAGCCGCACTCTACTAAATAGAAACCATGATTCTTCTCGACAGCACGGCAGATGTGCTTGCTCCTTTGCGAGTACTTGCGTCTGATAATTTGATTTGACAGGGATTGTTTATGATTTTTTTTCATTGAGCGATTACTGTTGGAAGGCATTAGTTCAATGGAAAACCCTTTTAAGTTATTAGTTTCATTGGTAGTTGCCCCAGTAATTATTCCCATTTGTAGGACATCTAGCTTTTTTGTTATTTATATCCGTTTCTTGTCACTGTTATTACATTACTAACACTTTATTCATTATTAAAACTATTTTCTTCATTATCACTATTCACTCAATTTATCATTTTATTTTATTCACTTTATTATCATTATTAGTACATTTGGAATGTTTTGTTCATAGAAAAGCCCTGTTGAAAAATGGGTAAGAGTCCTTGGCTGTGAACTGCTCTGGTGTTCACAGAAAATACTCAACATATGTGAATGTAGTTCACTGTGATCAAGCAGTATGTGAGTGTTAGGGTCTTCAAAGTATTTGATCGTCGTGCAGGGACTTAAATTCATAAATGGTTCCAGTAACAGTGTGTTCTAATCGCTGTGGAGTTGATTATCTTGGTACAAATTACCCTGTGTTATTTTGTTTGATATCGTATAGCATGATCCAATGAATTACTTTTTGTATCATTTTAATATATTTATTTTAGCATGAATGTTTCTACTTGGTTGTTGTCATTTTTTTTATCATTATGGAAACTATATCAGAGAAACTGAGACTGATTTGTATTCTTGAGTATTCCAAGTATTTTTCCTGCAGAAGTAGTCTTGTAGCTAGAAGCCCTCAGTTAGTATTCAAACCGTCAGCATAATTCAGATAAGATCATGAGCACTAAACATAACATGAATTGTTTGTCAACCTGTTTTTATTTATTTTTTTTTTTTTTTTTTTTTTTTTTTTTTTTTTTTTTTTTTTTTTTTTTTTTTTTTTTTTTTTTTTTTTTTTTTTTTTTTTTTGTGTGTTGTGTGTGTGTGTGTGTGTGTGTGTGTGTGTGTGTGTGTGTGTGTGTGTGTGTGTGTGTGTGTGTGTGATGGTCTCAAACTTAATTCTTTGTCTTTTGTTATTATTAGTATTATTTCCAGCTTCTTTGATTATAAACATGATTACCAAACATTGAATGTTCATTTAACTGTCAAAGTGATTTTGGACAAAGATTTGAAAATGTAAATGGAAGCAAAACAATTAATCAGTGCTATCAAAGAAATGTTAGAGTATTGATGTTTAGGCCATCATCAGTGATGTTTCAGGGACATCATGACACTTGAATCTTTTCCGTGCACAGGTCATCAGTGTTTATTTGTTTATTTGCAGTATCTTTTCATGAGACTCAGTAACCCATTGATCACTTGCTCATGCCTGGTACTTAGAACTTAGGTTTAAAGAATTTTTCATTTCCCTTAGAAGTTTTCATGTTTAGGTAATACTATTAACCAGGGCAGAAAAGTGTCAAAAAAATGTTTTACCCTTATTTTCATTATTATTATTATTTTTGTTATTATTGTTATTGTTATCCTTATCATCATCTTTTTTTCTTTTTCTTTTTTGTCTCCCTTATTTTTCTATCCTGTGGGCAGTATTCTACAGTAATGTAGTATTCAGGTCTGTGAGGCACACAGGTTGAAAGATGGTGATAGTCATTTGCCTGCTGTTTTTTTCTATTCCTTTGCAATAGATTTTTGAGTCATTTTTTCCGTCATCCTATGTACACAAAGATTTCTGAATTTTTGATTCATTAGGGCTGTGGTATCCAAACTTTTATTGGCGATATTACCTTGAATTCTTGTGGTCCTTTCTGCCGCATCCTTTACTTTAAGTCCCCCTACCCTGTCAACAGGGTAGGCCTTGGGCATCTTAACCCATTGGTCACGGATTTTAATAAAATATGTACACAGTCGGATGGCGGGTTTACATTGTCTGGCACAGTGCCATCTGCGTCTATGACCGACTCTGCCTTTGCAGCAAATCATGCCATCCGCTGTCAATGGGTTAAGATGTTGTGTTATTTATTATTTTCTTGGCTTATGATATATTAGTCTGTATATGATATATATATAAATTGATACAAAATAGAATTTGGATGATGCATTACTTTCACAACTGAAGGAATAACTAGCTTGAATTATGAACACACACAAAAAACAAAACAAAAAAAACATGATACAAACCTGCAAGAATTTCCCATCACAGAAGGGTTAAATGAAGTTGAACTTGTTATTTTTTCCTTCTAGCCCCTTCATTATTCTTGTGCTGGTCACCTCTCCACTCTGTTATAAAAAGAAATTAACAGGAGAAAGAATTCAAGATATTTGATTGTATATATCCATAGAAATATCAGCATAAAATTTTATTATTGTTATTTTTACTGAGGACTTTGCTTAACAGTAATATTACTATTGATTAGAGGCATAACTCCCAGTCAATTACAAATATTGATATCAATTTTTTTTTTATTATCTTTAAGTATAGAAATTTTTGTTGTGACCGACAGTATTAACAGGAATTCTTGGTTATTAGTCCTTTATTAATGTGTGACATCAGTTTTCTATATGTCAGACCTCAGTTCTTAACACTTATCCTATTTACAGATAACGCGAGAGTGCAGCAACTTGAACATCCAGCAGAATTCCTCAGCAGTGGCAATAGTACAACGTCTATTTCCAAATATTCTCAAGTGAACTGCAAGATTTGAAGAGGACAGCATCATCAATTTTTAATTTTTTTTTTTCATTTTTTGTGTTTTATTTTTCTTTTCTTTTTTACACTATTGTATATCTGTCTTTATGATATTAGAATAACATTGTCTGCAGTTGGATAAAGGAAAAGGGAATTCTATTTGGTATTTTACCAAGTTGTAATATTTTTGTAGATTTGCTTTTCCATGTTAAAGTCCACTTGTGTTGAAAATCAAGTGTCCAATGAAGGTTCTGCAAAACTGTTTACATTCTTTGTCATGAGAACCAGTAGCGTTTTGAATTTCATGAGGTTTGTAGCATACCAGCTGGACTGTTCACCAAAACTTATGATTCTGTGTAACAGAGTGGGCCTGCAGAAGGTTACACATCATAGTGACATTGCATGCCATCCATTAGATGTTTTACTCTTTGGTGTGGCAAGGCAGAGTGACAGAAGGGTTCTCTTGCAGTTGCAAAGTCACGGTTACATCTCCTAGCATTGTAACAGTCTGCAATCTTGCCAGCGAACCTTCTGAAGATGAGTGTGAGCGGTGGCAGCACGACCGACGTTATCCAGCATGACCCACAAGAGGCGGAAAAAAGCGGCGACTCCCCTCCATCCCTTCCCTGCCTTGGTGCCGAGGGCGACGATGGCACCGGCACCAAGGATGAGGCCCCTGTGCCATCGCCTGCCAGTCAGGACGGTCAGGACGGCCAGGACAGCAGCCGGGAAACCCCGAACAAGGCACCTCAAGAGACGACACAAGAATGTCCCACGGCACCTGAGGCCATTTGTGAAGGTGAGACAAAAGACAGTGCCAGTGGAGAAGGTGGATGTGTGGAGGACAAAGTGGAGGAGGGAACTCATGACTCAGGGTGTAGATCCCAAGAGAAGAGCGTAACTTGTGAGGATGTCAAAAAGGTTGAGGAAAAAACCTTGGAAGTGAACATTGCTGGAGAAGTGGCTTCAGCATTTGCAGAAGTGAAGAGTGAGTTTAAAACTGCATTTAAGGATGTACATAGTGAATTATGCTCGGCTGTGCACGAGATTAAGGACGAACTCAGTCAAGTACTTATTTCTTCTACTCAGTCTATGTCAGGTGCTTCAGACCAAGTGATAAAAGAGCAAACAGAGGGTAAGGTGGACATTGAAGGTAATATTATAACTCCAGGGAGTGATTTCAAACCTCCTGTAGACCACTCTAGTTTTAAGGAAGCGACGACTGCGGAAAATGAAACGGTGGTGGGCGAACAAGAGAGACATATAGTTATTTCTGAGGAGCCTCATAGCTCTGAATGGAAAGAGGCTGTCCCCAAGGAAGCAAAGCCAGTCCAGCATCCCGAAGGGGCAAAAAGAAGGTCAGGTTGTGTAAATATTGAGGACAGGATAAACGAGAATAGTCTTTGTTACAGTGAGAGTGGAACTCTGTTTCAGAACCCTGAAAGGTTCGAAACAGAGAATGATTTAGTCAAAGTTTGTGCAGGGGATGAAGGGCAGCAGACAAGGGATGGTGGTGACAGTGAGGGTTTGGCAACAGCAAGCCAAGAGGGGAACCAAGATAAACTCGGGGACCAAAAGAGTTACAAAGAATTTGAGAGTCAGATGACGGACAAGCAGAAGGAGGAACATGGCATCAGAGATCAACCCCTGTCAGCCCCAAGCACTCCCATACCCCCAGCAGCTGGCCATTCGCGCAAGTCCATTCGCCTCCAAGGATGCCGTGACCGCAGGGTCTCCTTCCCAGAAGACGACACGCGCCTCATCTCTAGCTACCTAGAACCGGTGAACCCGTGGCAGCAGATGTCTGGAGTCACTGTTGAACAGATTGCTGCCGCCTATAGGTCATCTTGCGAACGCCATCGCACACAGCCCCTGCCGACCGTAGTCCAGCAAATTAAGGCCCTACCCTTGGGTGTTGGGGGCCGTGTGGAGTGCCTGAGTCTCCGCGGCCAGAGGCTGGATGGAAGCCAGTGTGAGGGCTTGGAGGAAATATTTCGCCGAGTGCAGTTCAAGATCCTTGACCTGGAAGGCTGTTCCCTGGATGACGACACTGCCATCCCCTTGTTCGACATGATTGAATTCTATGATTCTGCGACACAGCTGAATATTTCATGCAATGCGAAGATTGGCTTCAGGGGTTGGCAAGCTTGTTCTCGCATGCTGAAGCGAACGCCGTCTGTAGAGTACCTTGATGCTCGCAACACAAATCTCAACGAGACCAACATGCCCATCTTAGGCAGAGCACTTCGACTAGGGGCCCGACTACACACTCTTCACTTGGAAAACTGCAATTTGACTGGAAGGCCCCTGATAATGCTTACTGCAGCCTTAAAGCATAATGACACTTTGGCCGAATTGTACTTGGCAGAGAATCGGCTCGGTGTCAATGACTGCATACAGCTCGGGAACTTGGTGCGGGCGAATAACACACTCCGTCTCCTCGACCTCCGTAACAATAACGTACAAGATGCAGGTTGTGGTCATGTGTGCGAGGGTATTGCAGAGCAGCAGATGCAGCAGTTGCAGGAGACGGAGAACACTAAGGCCAAGGGACTCCATTCCCTAGTTCTCTGGAACAACCACCTGACCCAGCAGTCAGCAGCTCACCTGGCTAACATGCTGAATGTCACCACAGTACTCGAGACTTTAAATCTGGGGCGTAACAACCTCACAAGTGAAGGCATCTTACGGTTGAAGGAGTCTCTTCTTAGGAACCACGCCCTCCTGCGGCTAGGTCTCCAAGCTGCCAGGGTTGCAGATGAGGGAGCTGTTGCGCTGGCCGAATACACGGCAGACAACACAGCCATCCAGCATATTGACTTGCGTGAGAATCCAATACGGGTGGCAGGTCTCATGGCACTTGCACATTCACTGCGGCTGAATTCTACGATCATCCAGATGGATTTGGACTCTGACCCGAGGACAGAGCCTGCCGTTGAATTAGCAGAGCAGCACACAATGCTGCAGAAGGAGATCAAAGAATATTGCCAGCGGAACCTCACTCGAAGTCACATCAAAGCCTCAGAGGTGCAGGTCAAAGACAACAGCCAAGACTCTTCCAGAAGTCATTCGCCTAATGAAGGTCTAGCCACGTGTATAAGAAAGATATCTCTTACCTGCGAGACCTCAACGAAGACTACTATTGCAGAGAAGATCGAGGGCCCCATCCTTGAAGAGGAAAAGCCAAAATACACAAGTCCA
>NW_028234439.1:18816418-18821418 GCF_977035675.1 Penaeus japonicus
TCCTCTCCCTCATGCTCTCCCTCACCTACCTCCCTCCCTCAATCTCTCATTTCTCCCTCCCTTTCTTCCTCTTCCTCTCCCACTCACCCCCACCCTCCCTCCTCCCCTTCTCCTCTTACCTCCTTCCTATCCTCCCTCCTCCCTCTCTACCTCTTCCCCCCTCCCTCCTCCCTCCACCTTCCTCCTCCCTCCCCTTCCCCCCTCCCTGATAACCCATCTCTCCCCTTCCCCCTCTCCCTTCTCCCCTCCCCTTCCCCCCTCCCTTATTCCTCCCTGATAACCCATCTCTCCCAAACAGACCTCGCAAGACCTAAAGCCCACGACCCACGCCCGTTAAGCCCTAAGCGCGGGCGTCTCCCTGGAGCTGCGGGCGTTTTCTCGTGGGTGGCGATGATGGGCTGGCCGTGTGGGCGTCGATGGTGGCTGTGGGCGGCTCTAATGGGTTGGGTGTGGGCGTCAGCGTGGGCGGTTCCCCATCCCTTGATCTTAGAGATGAGAGACACGCCCATGGAGCCAACGCCGTCGCTCAGGTGGGTGGGCGTGTGGGCGTTTGTTTGTGTGTGTCTGTTTGTGTGCGTGTTTGTTTCTGTGTTTGTTTGTTTGTGTGTGTGTATGTTTGTTTGTGTGTGTGTTTGTTTGTTTGTGTGTGTTTGTTTGTGTGCGTAATTCTTTGTGTGTGTTTGTTTGTTTGTGTGTGTTTGTGTACGTATTTGTTTGTGCGTGTGTGTTTGTTTGTGTGTGTGTTTGTGTGCGTAATTCTTTGTGTGTGTTTGTTTGTTTGTGTGTGTTTGTGTACGTATTTGTTTGTGTGTGTGTTTGTTTGTGTGTGTGTTTGTGTGCGTATTTGTTTGTGCGTGTGTGTTTGTTTGTGTGTGTGTGTTTGTTTGTGTGTGTGTTTGTGTGTGTGTTTGTGCGTGTGTGTTTGTTTGTGTGTGTGTGATTGTGTGCGTACATGTGTACTGGATGTGTGTAAGAGAGAGAGAGAGAGTGAGAGAGAAGGAGAGAGAGAATGAAAGAGAGAGAGAGAATGAGAGTGAGAAAGAGAGAAAGAGAGAGACAGATAGAGACAGAGACAGAGACAGACAAACAGTCAAACAAACAGACACACACACACACAGAAAGAAAGAAAGAGAGAGAGATACAGACCCAAATAGACTTGCCTAAGAACCAAACGGACAAAAAACGAGCGCTTATAAAACAGATTTCGATCCTCAATAAATCCTATCTAATCCCACTAGCTCGACCAACAGACAAACAAAACACATAAGCAAACACAACCACAGTCGTAAAAATTAGTAAAAAAAAAATGTCTATAAACTGTATCCCATTTTTTTTCGGAAAGGGAGTATATTTTCATGTCTATTTTCTGACCGTTTCTCCCGCTTATTTAATTAATTATCAATTAATTACGTATTTTTTTCTGGTTCCATGGATGTCTGGGACTAAAACGGATACAAAATAAATAAATAAATAAATGAAAACTGATCGAAATAAAATGTGATTGTAATGATGATTGTTATGATGATAATGATGATTATAATGATTATAATGATGCTTGGTGGTATAGTTTATTATGATGATGATGATAATGGTATTGATAATGATAATGATAATGATAACGGTAATAACATTAAGAAGAAGAAGAACAAGTGATAATAATGATAATGATAACAATAACGATAATGACGATACTGCTAATGATGATAACAACAATAACAACAATGATAATAATGTTAATACCAAGAACAGTAGCAATAACATCAATTAATGATAAGATGCAAAAGGATCATAATTTATGCATAATCACTGTCATATATTTCGCAGGACGGTGATAGTATTGTTGATTCTATAAATAAATATATTGTTTACAGTAAATATCATATGTTTATCTCGGTCTTGACATCTGATTGGGATCACAGGGTGAGAGGGGGGGAGGCGGGGGAGAGGGAGAGGAGGCGGGGAAAAAGGAGGGGGGAGAGGGAGGAGGGGAGAGGGAGAGGGAGAAGAGGCGGGGGTGAGGGAGAGGGAGGAAGAAGGAGGAAAGGAGAGGGAGTAAGACAGACACAGACACAGACAGATAGACAGAGAGGGACAGGGAGAGATTGACAGAGATTGAGAGAGTAAGAAGCAGACAGAAAAGGAGATAGAAAAACAGTAATGGAGAGAGAGAGAGAGAGAGAGCAAGAGACAGAAACAAAGAGAGAGAGAGTAAGAGAGAGAGAGAGAGAGAGCAAGAAACAAACAGAGAAAGAGAGAGAGAAAGAGATACAGAAAGAAAAAGAGAAAGAAAGATAGAAAAAGCAAAAGAGAACGAGAAAAAAAAAGAAAAAAAAAAAACACTCATCAAAACAAATATCAATCCCCTACCCATCCATCCATCCATCCATCCACCTACTTATAATATATTATAATATATTATAATAGTATTATAAAACACATATCAATCTCCCTATCCATCTCTCCATCCATCTACTTATCCAATCCCATTTATCCCTCCCCCCCCCCCCAGGTCCCAACTCCGCCACATCGCGCATCGCCAATCCGTACTGGCGATCGATTCCGCCCTTTGCGACAACAGTCTTGCAGTTCTTGATCCGGAGAGCGAGAAGACCAGTGAGTGAGATGCTGTGGTGCTTTCCCCTCTTCTGGCGAGAGGTTTTCCTGCCTTGCTCGCGTCTTCTCTTCTCTGTGTCTGGTTTTCTTTGGGGGTTTTCTCTTTCTTTGGTTTTTCTCTTTCTTTGTTTTTTTCTCTTTCTTTGGTTTCTCTTTGTCTGGTTTTCTCTTTGTCTGCTTTTCTCTTTTTATGTTTTTTGTCTTTCTTTGGTTTTTCTCTTTCTTTGGATTTCTCTTTCTTTGTTTTTTTCTGTCTTTGTTTCTCTGGTTTTCTGTCTTTGTCTCTTTGTTTCTGTCTTTGTCTCTCTCTCTCTCTCTCTCTCTCATTCTCTCTCTCTCTCTCTCTCTCTCTCTCTCTCTCTCTCTCTCTCTCTCTCTCTCTCTCTCTCTCTCTCTCTCTCTCTCTCTCCCTCTATCCATCTAACTCTATCCATCTATCTGTCCATCTCTCTCTCTCTCTCAAATCTCTATATCTATCTATATATCTATCTCTCAATATGAAATAGATAACTAATCTGCCTAGAATAAAATAGATAGAATAAACATATACTGAAAGCTTATTCTTCGCTAATTACAATGATGGTTATTCTAGCGATGTCCATGACGAATAATTGTTTTCATTGATGTACTTATGGTGTGCAATAGAAATATAAAGGTGTAAATGAGACTAAATAACTTCATGATGCAAGTTATTGAGTCTCATACATATATGTGTGTGTGTGTGTATGTATATATACATACATACATACATATATATATATATATATATATATATATATATATATATATATATATATATATGTCTGTATATGTGTGTGTGTGTGTATACATACATACATACATATATACATATAATATATACATATATATATATATATAATATATATATATATATATATATATATATATATATATATATATATATATATATTATATATATATGTCTCTGTATGTGTGTGTGTGTGTATGTATGTATATCTTCTTCATCCCACCCCTTCTCTCTCCTCTTTCTTAACGCTCTTTCCTCTAAGCTTTTTGACTCTCTCTCTCTCTCTCTCTCTCTCTCTCTCTCTCTCTTTCTCTCTCTCTCTCTCTCTCTCACTCACTCTCTCTCTCTCTATCTATCTATCTATCTTTCTATCTTTCTCTCTACCTATCTCTCTCTCTCTCTCTCTGCGTCCCTATCTCCATCTTTCCCCTACTTCCCCTCTTCTCCCCTCAGTCCTTACACTTTATTCTTTCTCCTTCCTACCTTTATCCTTTCCCCGGTCTGCCCTGCATCTCTTTCTTTCTCTCTTTTTCCCCCCTCTTCCCCACTCATAATTTCCCCTTTCTCTCCTTTATCCTTCTCTTCTCTGTCGTTCTCCCCCTCTTTGCTTTTTCTTCTCCTTTTCCCCTTCGCCCCAACCCCCTTTCCTCTCTTCTTCCTATACCTTTACTTTTATTCCCTCTTCCCCTCTTCCCACCCTCTCTCTCCGTTTCCTTCCTCCCATTTTTCTCCTCCCTTTTTCCTTTCATTCATCTTCCCTTCGGCCTTTTCCCTCCACCTCTCCCCTTCTCCCCCTCATCCTTCCCCTCCCTGCCTCTACCTCTCTCTCTCTTTCCACCCCCCTCCACACTCCTTCTCCACCTCTCCCCTTCCCTCACCCTCCACTATCCCTCCACCCCCTCCCATCCTCCTCTCCCTCCACCCCCTCCCACCCTCCCTCCACTCCTATCCACCCCACCCTCTCCACCCCCTTTCACCCCACCCCATCCTCTCCACCCCCCAAACACTCCACCACCCCTTCCACCCCTCCACCCGTCCCCGTCCCCTCGTCCCCCCACCCTTCCTCCTAAAGCCAAGCCACCTTTCTTAACCTTTGACCTTATGTTATGGCAATCTCCCTCGTGACTGTCATGCTTTCGCTGAGGGAGGCAGAACCCGGGGTGTTGATTCAGTGAAACTCGAACGAAAGGGAGTCGGGCGCTCAGGACCCTTTGCCCCGCCCGCGACCTTAGCGTCTTGTTGCTTCGCTGGGGACTCGAACTTGGAGGGGAGGGGGTGGGGAGGGGAGAGGTAGGGGGGAGGGGGAGGGGGAGATTGGGAGGGGGAGATGGGAGGGAGGGTGGAGGGGTGGTATTGGGAGGGGGAGATGGGAGAGGGGATATGGGAGATGGGGAGGGAGGGTAGAGGTAGAGGGAGATGGGGAGGGAAGGGGAAGGGGGAGAGGGAGGGGGAGAGGGATAGGGAGGGAAGGGAGATGGGGGAGGGAGGGTAGAAGTAGGGGGAGAGGGAGGGGGAGAGGGAAGGGTGAGGAGGTGATAGGAAGAGAGGGAGTGGTATAGGGATAGGAGGAGAGTAGAGGTAGGGGGAGGGGGGAAAGGGAGAAGTAGGAGGGAAGAGG
>NW_028234439.1:18831418-18836418 GCF_977035675.1 Penaeus japonicus
GACATGCGTTGAGATGTCGGTTCTTGAGAGGGTGAAGGAGAGGGAGAGGGAGAGGGAGAGGGTTAGGAGGGAAGGGAGAGGGTGAGGGAGGATGGGAGAGGGTGAGGAGGGGAGGGTTAGGGTGAGGGAGGGAGGGAGAGGGTGAGGGAGGGAGGGAGAGGGTGAGGGAGGGAAGGAGAGGGTGAGGGAGGAAGGGAGGGAGAGGGTGTGGGTTAGGGTGAGGGAGGGAGAGGGTTAGGAAGGTAGAGGGAGAGGGTGAGGGAGGGAAGGGAGAGGGTGAGGGAGGATGAGAGGGAAGGAGAGGGTTAGGGAGGATGGGAGAGGGTGAGGAGGGGAGGGTTAGGGTGAGGGAGGGAGGGAGAGGGTGAGGGAGGGAGGGAGAAGGAGAGGGTGAGGGAGGAAGGGAGGGAGAGGGTTAGGAGGGAGGATGGGTGGGGAGAAGGTGAGGGAGGAAGGGAGAGGGAGAGGATGAGGGAGGAAGAGAGAGGGCGAGGGAGGAAGAGAGAGGGCGAGGGAGGAAGGGAGGGAGAGGGTGGGAGAAGGAAGAAGGGGGGGAAGAGAGAGGGAGAGAATGAGGAAGGAAGGGAGAAAGAGAGAGAGAGGGAGAGGGAGATGTTCGGAGAAGGAAAGGGAAAGGGTGAGGGAGAGGAAGGCAGAAGGAGGGGAGGGAAAGGGAGGGAGAGGGAGATGGTGAGGGAAAAGGAGACGTGATGAGGGATGGAGCGTGAAGGGAGAGAGGAAGGGAGGAATAGGGAGAGGGTGAGAGAAAAACACGGAGAGAGAGAGAGAGAAAGAAAGAGAGAGAGAGACTGAAGAGACAAAGAGAATAAAAAAAAAAGAGAAAGAGAGAGGGAGACTGAAGAGACAGAGAGAGAGAGACTAAAAAACAATATCAGATAGTCATAGTAACATCATACCAGATTGACAATAAACATAAGACCAATGATTAAACACTCGGACATATAATATCACGATTCAATTAATTTGATCTCACATCCTCTTCGTGTTTATGATAATTATTCAATATTGTTACCATTTTCACTCTCGTTGTGAAAATTAATAAGGAATATCCCCTTCATTCGATAGATAGATAGATAAATAGATAGATAGATAGATAGATATTGAAACGAGATAAAAGTTCTAATTATTTATTTATTATTATTTTTTTTTTTTCAGACCGCGGATTTGAGACCAGATCTTAAGGAATATTTAATCTCTCTAGGAATTTCCTTTCCTCCTCCTCCTCCTCCTCCTCCTTCTTCTTCTTCTTCGTCTTCTTCTTCTTCTTCTTCTCCTTCTCATTCTTCTTCTCCTTTTTCTTCGTCTTCTTCTTCTTCTTCTTCTTCTTCTTCTTCGTCTTCTTCTTCTCCTTCTTCTTCTTCTTCTTCTCCTTCTCATTCTTCTTCTTCTTCGTCTTCTTCTTCTTCTTCTTCTTCTTCTTCTTCTCCTTCTCATTCTTCTTCGTCTTTTTCGTCTTCTTCTTCTTCTTCTTCTTCTCCTTTTCTTCGTCTTCCTTCTTCTGCCTCGTCTGTGAGCGTCATGTGGGCGTGGGTGGGTCGAGTGGGCGGCCCCACCCTGGCTCAGACGACGAAGATGGTGAGTGGAGAGAGAGGGGGAGACAGAGGAGAAGGAGAGAGAAAGAGAGATGGAGAGAGAGCGAGAGATAAAGGAGAGGAGAGAGAGAGAGGTGGAGGAGAAAGAGAGAGAAAGAGAGGTGGAGAGAGAGCGAGATATAAAGAAGAAGGAGAGAGACAGAGGGATGGAGGAGGAGGAGAGAGAAAGAGAGGTGGAGGAGATGGAGAAAGAAAGAGAGATAAAGAAGAAGAAGGAGAAGAAGAGCGAAAGAGAGATAAGGAAGAAGGAGAGAGAAGAGAAAGAAGCAGGAAGAACAAACAAACAAAGATCTTCTTGATGGAATTGTATGTCCCTCTGTTGCCAGGTAGGAATTTTTGTGTCTTTTTTATTATTATTGTTTTGCTTCTTTGTTGTTGTTTTTGTTGTTTGTTGATGTCTATTTGTTCTTTTCTTGTTGTTTCCTCTTCATTTATCTTTCTTTAATGCTCTCTTTATTTCGTTTCTCCAATTACCTTTTTGTTTCGTGTATTTTCTTTGATCTCTCTTTAATCATTCTCTTTTGATTTATTTTCTTCCGTTATCTCTCTTTTTTCACTTTTCTTTGAGTTAATTTCTTTGAATTTCCTTTTTTTTTCTTTTCTTTCCTTTAATATTTTTTCTTTTTCTTTGTTTTTTTTTCTTTGTTTTTTTTTCTTCTCTGATTCTCCTTTGATTTAATTTCCTTTCATTTCCTTTTTTTTCTTTCTTTTTCTTTAATTCTCTTTTTTTCTTCTTTGATTCTCTCTTGGTTCTTTTTTCTTTGATTATCTCGTGATTCTTTCTTTTTGATGGGTAGGTCTTTTTGTTGATTCTCGTGGGGGGTTTGGCTTATCTCTTTACTTCTTATTGTGCGTTTAGAGGTTATTCTCTTTGTTGGGAAATTTAATTTTGGTTTATATATTCCGTTTGTTTGTGTTGCGTCTTCTTTTATAAAGAGTGTTGTGCGTTAATGTGTTTGATGGTTGTGTAATGCTTGGAGAACATATGGTTGTGTGGTTGTGGGGGTTGTTTGCTTTTGTTGTGGCCGTTATTTTTGTGATAGTTGGTTATGTGTTTTTTAGTGAATTGGGTCGTTGTGCGTATGTTTTGTGAAATTTGTGTTGCGTTATTTTTGTGAATTTGTGTTGTGTTATTTTTGTGAATGTAAATAATGCCGTTATTTTTAATGTGGAATTTGTGTGCGTATTTTTGTGAATGTATATGTGTATTTTTGTGAATTTGTGTGCGTATTTTTGTGAATTTGTGTGCATATTTTTGTGAATGTATATGCGTAGTTTTGTGAATTTGTGTGCGTAGTTTTGTGAATTTGTGTGCGTATATTTGAGAACGTGTGTGCGTATTTTTGTGAATTTGTGTTCGTATTTTTGTGAATATATGCGCGTAGTTTTGTGAATTTGTGTGCGTATATTTGAGAACGTGTGTGCGTATTTTTGTGAAATATGTGTTAATGATCGTTAATTTGTTGTTGGTATAGTTGTGTGTAGTGTTGATTTTGTGTGAATTTATTAGTGCGTATTTATGATGAAATGTATATTGCCGTTAGTTTTAGTTAGTTATGTGGCAATTTGTAGACGCACTGTCACGTTATTTTTTGTTATTTTTGTTTGTTGTGGAATTTGTGTGTTTGTAATTTTGTTGAATTTAGTGAATTTGTGTGCGTATTTTTGTGAATTTGTGTGTGTATTTTTGTGAATTTGTGTGCGTATTTTTGTGAATGTATATGCGTAGTTTTGTGAATTTGTGTGCGTATATTTGAGAACGTGTGTGCGTATTTTTGAGAACGTGTGTGCGTATTTTTGTGAATTTGTGTGTGTATTTTTGTGAATTTGTGTGCGTATTTTTGTGAATGTATATGCGTAGTTTTGTGATTTTGCGTGCGTATATTTGAGAACGTGTGTGCGTATTTTTGTGAATTTGTGTGCGTATTTTTATGAATGTATATGAGTAGTTTTGTGAATTTGTGTGCTTATATTTGAGAACGTGTGTGCGTATTTTTGTGAATTTGTGTTCGTATTTTTGTGAATATATGCGCGTAGTTTTGTGAATTTGTGTGCGTATATTTGAGAACGTGTGTGCGTATTTTTGTGAATTTGTGTGTGTATTTTGGTGAATTTGTGTGCGTATTTTTGTGAATGTATATGCGTAGTTTTGTGAATTTGCATGCGTATATTTGAGAACGTGTGTGCGTATTTTTGTGAATTTGTGTGTATATTTTTGTGAACGTGTGTCCGTATTTTTGTGAACGTGTGTGCTTATTTTTGTGAACATGTGTGCGTATTTTAATGAATGTGTGTGCGTATTTTTGTGAATTTATGTACGTATTATTGTGAACGTGTGTATCTATTTTTGTAAAATTGTGAGCGTATTTTCGTGAACGTGTGTGTGTATTTTCGTGAACCGTGAGCATATTTTCGTGAACGTGTATGCGTATTTTCGTGGGCGTGTATGTGTATTTTTATCAACGTGTAAATGTATTTCATGTGCACGAATTTCAATGAAAGTGTGTACGTATTTCTATGAATGTACGAATTTCTATGAACGTGTGTACGCATTTCTATGAATGTACGAATTTCTGTGAACATACTGTATGTATGATTACACGTGTACGAATAATTATCAGCTTCATTTATCAATTAACATTAAAAGTCATGAACTTAATTATACTAACCTATAAATCAATTGGATAATATTTCATCAAGTTAACATTATCTTCCACCGAATGTCATGCACATTGGCTGTCTTTTTTGTTTATTTGTTTGTTTGTTTATTTACTTTTTGTTTTATGTTTTTGTTTGTTTGGTTTGTTGTTGTTTTTTGTTTGTTTGTTTGGTTTGTTGTTGTTTTTTGTTTTTTGTTTGTTTGTTTTTTCGTTCGTTTAAAAAATTATTTTGTTTTGATTTACGATGAGGAGGAGGAGTGATGGAAGGAGAGGGAAGAGATATTTGATGAAGAAGGAAATAGTGATAAAAAGAGAGGATGAAATTTTAAAGAGAGAGAGAGAGAGAGAGAGAGAGAGAGAGAGAGACCAAGAGAGAGAGAGAAAGAGAGAGAAAGAAAAAGAGAGAGAGAGAGAGAGAGAGAGGAGGAAAGAGAGGGAGAGAGCGGGAGAGAGAGAGAAAGAGAGAGAGAGAGAGAGAGAGAGAGAGAGAGAGAGAGAGAGAGAGAGAGAAGGAAAGAGAGAGACAGAGAGAGAGAGAGGGGAGGAGAGAGGAGGAGGGGAAGGGGGGGGGGGGGGGGGGGGGGGGGGGGGGGGGGGGGGGGGGGGTGGGGATGGGGGGACAGGGAGAGAGAGAAAGAGGATAAATCAAACAAAAAATTAATAGAGATAAGAAAAACAAATAAATAAATAAATTGAAATCAAAGTAAAACAAGAGAGAACGAGACCA
>NW_028234439.1:18841418-18851418 GCF_977035675.1 Penaeus japonicus
AATCTAGATATATATTTATATCTATATATATATATATATATCATATTTATATCTCAAAAATATATATTATATTATATTATACTATATTCAAATATATATATCTATATAACTATATTATATAAGCTATACATTATATAATATTATATCTGTATATCTATATATATATATATATATATATTTAAAATATATATCTATATTTATATATATATATATATATGTATATATATATGACATATAAACCATATAACTATATATTCTTATATATAGATATCTTATATATATATTATATATATATATATTTATATATATTATATATATATAGATATAAATATACATATATACATATATATGTATATTATATATTAATATATATATATATATTTATATATAATATATATATATAATATTCTTTATCTATGATATATACATTATATTATATATATATCATTATATTATATAAATAATATATATATATATATATATATACGACTTAACATATATAATTATAAGTATATATATATATATTATATATATAATATATATAAATATTATATATATTTATATATTGTATTTATCTATATATATATATGTTTATATATATATTACTATATTAATATTTTAATATATATATTTATATATATATATATTTTATTATAAAAATATATATAAAGTGGTAATAACGCGTAAAACACAGTGTTTTACGAGACATTTACCATGTTGGGTACTTTGACCCTTTGTCTACACCCCACTCCCATGTGAAATCCACAGTGCCACCCAAACATACATCACATGTGGGTACTTGACCATTTGTCTACAGCCCATTTCCCACCTCGTTGGCCGTTATCGGTCGACCTGAGATGTCTTTCAGGCTCAGCAAAATAGTGAACAACGAAGTGTTGTGGTTTTGGTAGGCGTGTCCTACATTTAAAGAAATAACTTCATTGGCCTAGTACTGTGTTGAAGGGGCGTGTATAGTGTGAAAGAGGACCAATGAAGAGAAAATAAGGAGATGAATACACTAGAATAACCAATGAAAGAAAAGTACGAGAAAGAGCTGAAAGCCAGGAACGCAAAAGTTAGGCACTCGGTGAACAGACCTGCCCCCTAGGCGCATCTGAACCTGTAACTCGGTGAGTCGCTCGAATAATTCTTAGACAGATCTCCCAAACATATAGTAGATACAATCTAGAACCAAAGGCTTGCTCAGTATAGAGTAAGTAAATAAATATTGAAGTGGAAGCATTCTTTCACTGTTCCTTTTATAATTTATCTATTAAGCATAAGAGATCTGACACTCTATAAAAGTCAGTGGTGGCAGAATACCGTTTAATTGTGGAGTATTTAATCTTAACTGATTAAAATATAAAATTTATGTTATAATATGAGTTAATATCAACGGTAACGCAGAAATACCACAGTGGTGGCCTGCGGCGGGATAACTCCACGGAACCCTTCACGCCTAATTTGGTTCTTATTTTAATAAAATATTTAAGAAAAATAAATAATAATCACAAATAATTATTAAGAATCGAAATTATCACTACTACTTGGGAGATTTGTGAACCTTTTTGTGAATATATATTTAGTTAAGATAAGTGCTTGCATTAATGGAATATATGAAATATACTGAATAAATGAAAATATATCTGACATTTGAACATATAAGTTTTGAGTCATGAATCATATCATGTTATATTCTTTAAGTATTTCATACATATAATTGCATGTTATTTTAAAATATTGCATGACATACTTATACAGTGCTCCAACATTTATTTAAAATATATATGTATCTATATAAATTAATACATTGAGAGTACTACTTTGGTGAACTGTGATACAGTGATTTCTCTTGATATAAATGTGAGTTACCAAGTTAAAGGTTACATACTACGAAAACTGCGATCAAAAGTGAGAAGAGTAGCCGCTAGTTGGGAAACAACCCGCTAGTGTAAAAATAAAGCTCAGTGCTCATAGTGAAAATATATATAAATAATATATATATAAAATAAGACAAGCTATGTCCGCTAGTGATAAAAAATATAGTCGCTAGCGTAATTAAAAATAAGCTCAGTGCTCATAGTGAAAATATATATAAATAATATATATATAAAATAAGACAAGCTATGTCCGCTAGTGATAAAAAATATAGTCGCTAGCGTAATTAAAAATATGCTCAGTGCTCATAGTGAAAATATATATAAATAATATATATATATATATAAAATAAGACGAGCTATGTCCGCTAGTGATAAAAAAAAATTATAGAAGCTAGTGTAATTAAATCTATGCTCAGTGCTCATGCTAGTATGAACTTTCAAGTTCGCTAAAAATCAAACAACCAAATACTTCAAAAAATAGATCAGTGATAGGTATATATCGCGATCAAAGGTATACTCTGAAACTGTCACGCACAACTATTGAGGACTTAATTCCCACATAAAAATAATAATATAAAAGGCCGTGTATTTTGTCATTAGTTATCACCATAAGAGGAACTAACTCTTACACTGGTCAGAATATTTATTTGTGCCAAGGTGAAACAAAAAAAAAAAAATAATAAGATCACATTTTTGGTGTGAAAATAATAATATCTTAACAATTACCTGCTGAGGTAATCAATTAGATTGCTTAAGGGGATAAATAAATAAATAAATAAAACTTAAGCAAATTAAAGACAAAAAGAGATAGCTCTTCAGTGACTGGTTATAGTAGGATAACAAAGCCAAGGATCCATTAACGAAAAGTCTAGAGGCTGCCAAAGGGTACATAACAACACATACAAAATGCCAAATACAGGTCGGGCTAATGGCGGCGACGGAGATGCGCCGAGAGACGTGGCTCAAATTTGTAAGAGTTTTTCGGATAAGTTAAATAGAAAGGAAATGGATAGATTAGAGAAGACCATTGATGTTCCATATTTTGTTTCTAATGGAATTGACAAACATCCATCCGTGTCACAGACAGTCTGTCCCGACGCGAGTAGCTGGATTGCTATCATAGAGAAAAGATGCCAACGATCGGAATGGACCGATGAAGGACTTATAAGTGTGGTAGTTAAATATTCGCTTGGCAGAGGAGCTGCTGCACGCCAGTTAGGTAAAGATGTGCTCCAATGATTGGTCTAAATTCAAAAAGCTTTTCCTGAAGTACTTCCCTACTCCTTTCCTTGGATAGTATTCTAACAGAGATAGAGACAAAAACTAAGGGCGTAGAGGAAAGCTTGGAGGGAATTTAATGTAGGCTCCAAGTCCTTGTAGCAAAGGCTTATTATGTTAAAACCTGAGCTAGAGTCTACTGTTCGCTATATAGCGGCAAGGCGCTTCGCAAAGGCCTTTCCACCAAAAGTTCTCAATAATTGATGATGGCATTATTCTGATTTTTAGTGTGCTTTTAGAAAGTGGATTACAGTACATAAAGGAACATCCTAACACTGAAGGTTGCATAACAACCAGGAAAGTGAGAAGAAAGTTCGGATTAATGCTCTGCCTTCTAATCTAATGAAAACCATAATACAGAGCTGATGACCAGAGTAAAATCAATAGGCAGGCACCATACACATAAACACGAGCGTCCACGACATTGGCAAGATGGCCCTCAGCCATTCAAATCTCCTTCAGGGGAAGTGTTCACAAGAGAAAACTGCCCTACTGTACAATCTGTAAAAGGCAGGTCATGCTATGATGTATGTTACCATCGCAGGGGCGAGGACCAGGGCATTCTAGCAGAACCCTGGTGTAATTGTTGTAACTCGGGTTATGGTAAGGAAAGGGAAATCAGCTAGGTTTTCTAACTCTACTTCTAGACGGTCCACATGGAACCTAGAAGGAAGGCAAACGACCAGTAAATCAGTCGGGAAACGAGAACAGCCATGCCAGAAATCATGGGAACATAACGAGAACCGAAACAACAGACTGTCAAATTCAGGAAGTGTTAGTGCAAGTTGCAGGTGCTACTAGGTTCAATAGTAAAGGATTAATAGTTCTAATGCAATAGTAGAAGGTAGTGAAAGAATCTGTTGTTTGATACAGGGGCTGAGATATCCTTAGTGCATAGATCCATAGTGCCGGACACAAAAGTAAGAGACTACACAAAAACAAAATGTTAGTGTCCATCTAGCGATGATCTATGTTACAGCATTATGGATTAGTTCTTTTAGAAATGAAGCTGGCTAGAATTTCAGTAAAACATCATTGTTGTGTTGTAAAGAATGTAAAACTACCCACAGAAAATATTGCTATGGTCAGATTTTATTCTATCACATATTGTTAGAATTTTGTTCGAAGCCTTTTGAATGCACATAAACAGAGAGAGGATACAGCAAGGCTCATACCATCAATATTCTTTAGAGCAGTTATATCTACCTGCCAGCGGGAATAAGTGAAACCTAGGAGACAAATTAGGAAATTCTGTAGACGATATTGCCTGAAGAAACTGGACTTTGAAGATGAAGATATTCAAAGCCTTGTCGCATGCTTTTGCAGATCTCAGTGTGTTGACGGTTTTCAGGGAACTGTGGAATGGTGGTTAAAAATTGTCATAATAGAGGAGACATGGAAGAAGATTTATTAGGGCCTATTCACAACCAAGGGAACATGTTTCATATAGCCATTAGTAAATATGGGGATTGTAAATTAGTGAAGAACCAGGATAATGATATTGTTTAAAGATTCCTATTTAAAATGTCAAACCAGAGGACAGTGGAAATACTATCCGATCACCCCATTGTGATGTGAACCAATATAGATGAAATGCCTTACAAGCATAAATCAGACGGTCATGATAGGAGCAATGACCACAGTACCTCAAGGAGGGATAGGTTGAGAGATCAAGAGGACACGTTGTTTCCTCGATCTCTTGAGCAGGAAAATCAAACATTAAAAGAACGGTCATTAAGTATGATCATGCCATTCTCGGCTCAAAGATGAACCTTACTGTAGCAACACATTTCTTCATGAGATTCGCACAGTAGGACCACTCAGTTTTATAAGAAACCATACCCATTCCCAGCAAAGTAATCGAGAGGAAATCAAAGCCCAGGTGCGGACATGTTAGAAAAAGGCATAATAGGCTCTAGTCACCGTACAACAGTCCTCCTGTCCCTGTGGTAGAAGAAAAAACTCTTCGATTAATGTTTGAGATTTCCGTGCCCTGAATAAGGTTATCGAGATGATCGCTATCCCTTGCCGAATATTGACCTCTATTTAAGAGTTTAGGTAAAGTAGTTTCCTCGTCCCATTAGATATGCGTCAGGGCTATCAACCAGATCCTCTACCAGCCTAAAATTGTGTAAATACAGCATTCTCCAACACCTGATGGCCATTATGAGTTTTACTTCCTACCTTTTGGGTTGAAAGATTGCTCCATCTGTTTTCACGAGCAAAAATCAAGCTTTAGCTGGGTTAATGGTAAGAGCAGCAATGTGTATATGGATGACATAGTTGTTCCTGGGCTTCTTCTTGGAAGAACACCTATTAACCCTGAAGATATCCTTGAAAGACTGGTCATAGTATCTTTTCAGTGAAGCGGGAAAAATGTAGCTTTTTCCAGAAAGATGTAAGATATCTGGGGCATGTCATCTCCAGCAAGGGTATCAGACCTCACTGAAAGCTAAGGGAGGCGCACTAAAATGATCTTCCCTGCAAACCTTAGTACTTAAGAATTGCAGTCATTCCCTTGGACTTGTCAAATTACTACGTAAATTCTTTTACAACTTGCACTAATAGCAAGCCACTCTGACTGACATGACAAAGGTTCGCGAAAACAAAGTAATTCGTATGATTGTCCTGAATTGGTCGAAGATGGGTGAGAGCTTTATCACTCTTAAAGATTTAACTCACTGAAGAAGTGACTTCTGTCCATACCCGCAATTTTGTTAAAATCTTTGGTTTTAAATACGATGCTAGTGAATTTGGCATTGGGGAGTACTCCAGCAGCATGATGATAAGGGCATTTGCGACCAATAACAGTTTTTCAGTCGCCAACCATAATGAAGTGAAATAAAGGATTCAACTGTAGAAAGAGAACCTTGCAGTAGTTTATGGTCTCACAGTAAATCGGCCTGTCATACTGGTCCCTCAGATAAAGGTGCCAGTGACCATAGAAGATCACTTGTATGGCTCTTTAACTATGGCAGGCCCATAGTCACGCTTTTGCGGTGCCAAATGCAGTGCAGACTTTGGAGTGGAAAGTTAACCTACATAGCAAGGTAAACAAATTAGAGTGGCTGAGCTTTATCAAGGATAAGAAATGCAACACCCTATAGATAACTTTGTCGTGTCCGCCGTAACACGGGTGGAACAAAGCAATTCAGAAGATGTTCCCCTGGACAATGTAATATGGGGACCCGAATAAAGTTAGAATGGATCCAGATGCTCATCCGCTATGGGGTCCAGAAATGGTACCTCCGGGTGAATTCAAATGAGTGTCCTAAGTTAAATTATCAAATCCGTGACTTTAATCTCTCTACAAGATGGCTTTCTCTACCACACAATATTAAATGTGTACCACCAGGATACACTCGTGTTGTAATTCCCAGACTCCTATAAAAACACAGCATGTAAATCTTCTGGCACTAGCTTTACCTTGTCCTGGTCATGGGGTAGTCCAGTTTAACATAGAGAGACTAAAAAAGTTGCTTTTGGGCCTGGAGTATGTCCAAGAAGTCCCTAAATATGTAAAATCCTGTACAGTGTGTATAAGATTTAAGCCAATGAGGGATCTGCCTGCTCCATTACAAGCGATTCCTGATGTACGAGAGAAATTTGATGTGTACTCTGGATTTAGTAGGAACCCGCTCCCCATCTCAATTAAGGGTCAAAATATGTATTGACTGATTGATTACTGACCCGATTTCTTTTTCTTTTTTTCTTTCTTTTTAATTTGCTTTTTTTTTTTTTCTTCTTTTTTTTCTGTCATGTTCGTTTGTTCTGTTTTTTTTTCTTTGGTTACATTTTTCTCTCCCCTCCAACCCCTCCATTATTGGTATGTTTTTTACATTGCTGTACCCTTAAAAGCAAAGAGCTAAAGAAGTTGGGCACAAGCCTTTTATAACACATTTGTTAGCATTCATGAGTCCCTAACATGTGATAACAGATGGGGGTGAGAGTTTGAAATGAAGTCTAAAAGACATTCTGCAGGTTGTTACAAATTGATCGCCATAACCACACACTTCCCATTACAATCCTCTAGTAATGGTTAGTTGAACGTGTTAATGGCACAATTCACAAATTTCTTAGGAGCATGACAATGGATTAACCCTAAAGAATGGGATAACATTCTCCCATTAGCAGTATTTGCTTACAACTTCATATCACACAGAACAGTACATGACTCCCCCCACGTTTTGATGTAAAACAAAGAATCCTTCGGTACCTTATTTAAAATTCTTTCTTGGATAGTGGCCCCTGGTATAATGTCGATGACCTAAATCTAAGAACTCTGTCATTGCAAACATAGGTCTATAAAACGATGTCAGTTTATACTTAGAAAAAGGTGCAACCGAACGTAGAATAGATACAAGTCCACGCTCTCGAATCAAAGACATAGAGGTTGGAGGCGTGTTACATAACCTCCACAAACCCAACCCAGGGTTGTCCCAGTAAGCTAACAACCTCTATGTAAAGGACCCTTAATACCGTGTACCTAGCCAAAGTTAGTGATGTGGGTCTATAAGCTTAGACCACATTAGGTCTGTCGAGAATTATCTGTACACTCTGACAGAAGTAAAATCGAAGGTTGCCATGTCATCACACGAGAGTAATAATGTTCAAAAGAGCAATCCCAGTACATGAGGCCATTAAATGATGTGACAGTGATGAAGAGGCTTCTTCTCATTCTCCTGGTACCAAGAACATTGGGAGGTGACAAAAGTGCTGAGGCAGAGGTAGTTTTGTTAGGGGGGCCCACCAGAATCTCCGGTCCCGAAAACATGCCACACAAGGGCACTAGAGTAGAAAGGGTTGTATTAAAATGCACAGAGCCGTCCAAATCACTTGAGCATTATACAAAAAAGGACTGTGCTATGGTGGGGTTGTCCCCTTACGAGGTTTGATTGCCCAGGAATCGTTAAAGATTCCTTATAGCCCTCTGAGCCAGTCCCAAAATCACTTGAGCAATATACAAAAAGACTGTGCTTATGGAGTTGTCCTTACGATGTTGATGCCCAGGAGATCGTTCAAGATTCCTATTAGTCAAATCGAGCCAGTCTCAAATCACTTGAGCAAT
The DNA here is from genome assembly GCF_977035675.1 of Penaeus japonicus. Taxonomy (NCBI): domain Eukaryota; kingdom Metazoa; phylum Arthropoda; class Malacostraca; order Decapoda; family Penaeidae; genus Penaeus; species Penaeus japonicus. The sequence continues at coordinate 18,849,645 of NW_028234439.1, forward strand.
TATTACTGTACATTAAAGATTGTGCTATGGGTGGGTGTCCCTGACAAGGTTTGACACCCAGAAATCTTTTAAAGAGATCCTTATAGCCAACTAAAGCCAGTCTAAATGAACTGAGCAATTATAATACATTGAAATGTTAACAGTGGCCACATTTCCTAAATATCTGAGCAAATGGTGAGAATGTTCTGAGGAATAATTACTAGGTAAGAGCTAGCCACTAGTTTATACATAACATGCCAGACATTCGAATAATAATACTACCAATAATAATAATAATAAAAATAATAAAATTGCTACCCGCGCTGGAGTCCTAACTCGAAGCCCTGGTCCAACAGAGGATGGTGACAGGAGAAGGCCAGTTAGTGACGCGACTTTACAATCTGTTCCTCACATGTCTACCACGAAAAAAAAAAAAAAAAAAAAAAAAAAAAAAAAAAAAAAAAAAAAAAATCACTAAAGTATATACGAAGGCAGTGGGCCAAGCTCAAATCTACCATATCGCATTTACCCGTAATGTTAACGCCAAAGTATTAGCGGCTAGTGTGATGTCCTTGCCTTTCTTTGTCTTAGTGCTTAGCCACACTGAGACCTGATCGGGGCAAGCCGGGCACAATAAGTTTGCCTATAATGCATTGTAACTATGCTGCTCTGTTAAGTTGGGGCCTCATGATCTCGGCATTGGCTCATGCTGGGGCCATGAGTGACCAACTAACACAAGATTTAGATAATATTAGGTACTTCACAAGGACAACGAGTCATTAATAATAATGGCTTAAGATAAAATTAATACTAAAGATATTTAATAAGTGTTGAATCGCGAGTCATTTTAGTAATAAGGGACTCCAAGATATAGGCTTGTTTAATTATAGCTTCATAAGCTTGCCTTTATGTTCTGCTCTTAAGGTCCACTCTTTCCTATATAAGTACTTAGTGTCCATATCAACTGAGATTGCACAGATATTGGTGGGGGGGGGGGGGGGGGGGGGCATTTGATCCAAGACTATTATAAATGTCTTACGATTCTGGTATATATTCATTATATATAAGCTTCTGAGACGCATCAAGCACTAGGTTTCATTACCAATTCTTCATGGTTTAAGTTGCCAAGTACAGTGCACTTTGAAGGACATGTTCATGTTCATGTTGACTTCATTCCATGCTACTTTGCCAATCTGGAATAGTGTAATTTATTAGGAGAATCTGCTGCCTTAATGTTCCCGAGCGCCCCGGAGTATCTTATGTTCAGTTATGTCCGTTTGTGTGTCCTCTGCTCACTGCCTGGGAATATTCCCTTTCTGTTTTCTTGGCCGTATACTTGCTATTGCCAGATACTGATATGGCAGAATGCTGACGGACCAGCCAGCTAAGTGATAGACTGCCTGCTCCCTGATGCTGCCGAGTATTTGGATGGTGCCGAGAGGAATTTTAATCCTTCTGCCCACAAAGCTGCCGTCGCCCAGTAGCAAGGAGCCGCGTCCGTCATGGCTAGTGGGACTTGCTCGTACAAGAGGATTCCCATCGTGCCTGATGTCCTGGTGGCCAGAGGAGTCTTTCCTGATTATGGAGCCGACGTTTACCACATGAGTGCGGGTCGCATTTGCCCTGATGTCCAGGAGCCAATGGAAGCTGACGTCTATCCTGGAGAAGGCAATATGTTTGGAGGCAGAAACAACTATATCGAGTATCCCCAGCTTGCTGATATAAAAAAGCGTGTCAAGTAATTTAAAAACGATGTGGCTGTCTACATACAATGGCAACGGCCCCATACAACCAC
>NW_028234439.1:18867061-18882061 GCF_977035675.1 Penaeus japonicus
TCAGTTCTGATGTCAAAATCATGGATTTAGGTCCTGACAGTTTGTCAATATGGACATATACATGAGTTCTATGCCATGGTGCAGATAGTTTGGTTTCTGAGATATTAAGAGCATCAATGCTCCAGACATTGAAGCTTGAGGATGGTCTGGGCAGTTTTGGCTTTCCATTCTAAGTTGGAGTGCATTAGATTGGAATATCGAGGCCGAGCAAACCTGACTCTGTGACTGATCTCATTTGCCAGAGCTTGGGAGATCTGTGGATTGGGTAGGAGCTGCAAGGTTCTAGTCCCAAGAACGGTGTTAATTTGGGTAACACGACTGTGGATTCTGGGGAGATCTAGTTCTTTTCTCATGACCAGAACTTTGGCAATCATTGGTCAACCGAGTATAATTCTCATAGCCTTGTTCTGCAGAACTTCAAGGGCTTTGAGAGCATTTGGGGGTAACAGACTAACAGACTCTTCTCGTTTTTGAGTAATTATTCTCAGCAGCTTTTTACTAAAGAAAACAAGGTCCCTAGCTAAGTAGGAGTTGCTTCCTAAGTGTTTTAGCTCTCACAGTTGATCATATTATTTTTTTAAGAAGCTTAATCTCAGAGTCTTTGTTTAGATGTCATGGGGTGATTGTCAATTTGTTGACAGTGTGTTTCATTAAAATGGTCGAGATTGATAGGAGCAAAGTCCTCATACCAACAGGCAATCCTTTCAATGAATTGGTCATGATATTTAGTGGCAATATGATATCGTGAACGTGGCTGGGGTGGGTCTCTTTTACATAAAGGTAGGGTTATACTTAATGCCCAGTGATCGTTGATTAAGAATGGGATAACTTCTGTAGTGCTTGGTAAATAATGCTGATTGTACAAGACTACATAATCTAATTTGCCCCCTAGAAAATGAGTCTCTTTTAATGGACATAATAGACGCACAGGGTTACTTGTGTGTTGAAGATAATCATAATATACCTTACCCTCAGAGCCAAGGAGAGGATGGCGAGCATTAAAATCTTCACATAATAACACAGTATCATTATGTACCATATTGTCAGGAGGTTTAGGTTGTTCTTCACTATCATGAGGGTTATATACATTAATAATGATGATAAATTTGCCATCAAGAAATAATCTAACACCGAGATATTCAGCACATGTGTCACGCTTGTCATCGATCACTTTGGATGGTATGGAGTTCTTAATATATATGCCAAACCCTCTTGTAGAGGGATTAGCTATATTAGGTTTGTCATGATAAGTGTATCCCGCAATTTTTGCATAGCGAGCACTAGCTCTGACATCTTGAAGGCAACATACATCAACTTCAGTATGAAGATATTGAGAGAGAGTTGCCTTGCGTTTCTGCAAACTGTTAATGTTCCAAGTAATACATTTCAAAAAATTACTTGGAGCCATAGGTCGTTATTTGATCATTTCCAAGGTCCATTATCGGATACAAATCGACTGGCGGTGTGGGCTGTAGTCGCTCCAGGAGGGTGAACAGCCTTTCCTGGAATTTAGATTGTTGGGCCATTTGTTGTTGCATCATGAACATCATCTGACCCTGCTGGTTAATCAAGTCCCATCTGTTTAATCAGCGTGTGCAGCAGTTTCTTTATTTCGCCGTTGGACTCTTGTTTATCTTGTTGCAACGAGGGCGGTGCTGGGGCTGGAGTTGGAACCGGAGCTAGAGTTGAGGTCGGCACTGGAGTTGGTACTAGGGTTGAGTTTGGTGTTACAGGAGCTGGTGCTCCTGTTGGTGTTGGTGCTGTGGATGGTGCCTGGGATTTATTTATTCATTTCCATAGATTTTTGTTGTTGCTTTTCAAGAATTTCTCCCATTGCTCCAGTGCAAGAATTGTTTCGTTCTTGCAGCGAACGTAGACATTGTCTCGGCCAATTTTTAGTTCTAATGATTCCTTGATTGTATTGTAAGAATCCACTTTGAGAGCCTGACATACCCAGCTACATTAATCTCCGAGAGTTCGGAATCTAATGTCTTTTTCGAAATGGACATAGAGGTGCCAGGGGGGAATAATTTCTACAGAGGTGTTAGGTAACTGCCTCTTTGTTTTGTTTTTTTCCTCACTCTTTCTTCATGCTTGTCGACGCTAGCACACCGCCACCTATGCCTACCTCACAAAGGGCGTCATATCTGCCCTCAGTTTCCATTCCTTGAAAAGAAGTGGACATTGTTCTAGAAGGGGGACGGGGGGGAGGGGGGAGGGGGGGTTGCCAGAGAGCCCGACCTGAGTGTCCTTTAAAAACAAACACGGTTACTCGGCTACCCCGCACAGCCTCATGTCTGTGGGCCCGCGGAGGATTTTCACTGATGTTGCTTCCGCAGTGTGTATTGTATGTCACTTCTAAATGATATGAAAATAACCATAGAGAGAGAGAGGGGGGGAGGGGAGAGGAAAAGAGAGAGAGAAGAGAAAAGGGTTTTCTTTTGTACATTTTATTTTTTGTGGGGAGGGAGGGGTAGGATAGAGAGAGGGGAACGATGTAGAGGAGGGGATGGGAGATAACGACGGAACTGGAGGAGGTCATGATGTGAGGCGTGGATTAAAGATATGAAAGGGAGAATAAATGAGGGTGCGAATAGGGTGGGGGGTGTGGTGTAAGAGAGGGGTGGGAGTGAGCTAGGAGTGGGTATGGGTGGGAGAGGGGGAGGGGAGAGGAAAAGAGAGAGTGGGAGAGAGAGAGAAGAGAAAAGGGTGTGGGAGAGAAGAGAAGAGAAAAAGAGAGAGTGGGAAACAGAGACGAAGAAGAGAGAAAAAAGGAAAGAGAGAGAGATGAGAAAAAAAGTGTAGGAGAGAGAGGAGAAGAAGAGAGAAAGGGGTGTGGGAGAGAAGAGAAGAGAAAAATAGAGAGTGGGAGACAGAGAAGAAGAAGAGAGAGAAAAAAGAAAAAGAGAGAGAAGAAAAAGACGAGAGATATGAGAAAAAGAGTGTAGAAGAGAGAGGAGAAATAGAGAGAACGATAGAGAAGAGAAAAGGGTCTGGGAGAGAAGAGAAGAGAAAAAAAGAGAGTGGGAAACAGAGACGAAGTAGAGAGAGAAAAAAGAAAAGAGAGAGAGAGAAGAAAAAGAAAAGAGAAATGAGAAGAAGAGTAAGAGAGAGAGGAAGATGAGATGAAGAGAGAGAAGAACAAAGGGAAATACATAGCTTAGATAGAAAGAGTATCCAGTTTAGATGCTTTTTTTGCAGTCATGGTGGGTATTCGGTATTGTGGGAGATAGAGAGAGAGATAGAAGAAGAGGAAAGAGAGAAGAAATAAGAGAGAGAAGAAGAAGAAGAAGAGATAGAAAGAGAGAGAAGAAGAAGAAGAGAGAGAAAGAGAGAGAGAGAGAGAGAACAGAATAAACAAACGAGGTCGAAAAAAGCGGCCCAGAGGCAGGCCAAGTGAATACCAAAGCAACGCGTGTACCCCCAGAGTTCGCATTCCAAGTCTGGATACCTGAGCAACAAGACTCTCTCCCTCTCTCTCTCTCTCTCTCTCTCTCTCTCTCTCTCTCTCTCTCTCTCTCTCTCTCTCTCTCTCTCTCTCTCTTTCTCTCTCTCTCTCTCTCTTTCTATTCTTCTTCCTCTTCTTCTTCTTCTTCCTTGTCTTCTTCTTTTCTTCTCTTTCTTATTTTATTCTTTTGTTTTTCTTCTTCATCTCTTTCTTCTTCTTCGCCCTCATTCTATCTCATTCTTTTCTTCTCTCCTTTTCTCTTTACCTGTCTATCCTCTTTCTCTTTTTTTTTATTTCTGAATCTCTCACCCTCATTATATCTCTCCCCTCTATTCGCTCTCTCTCTCTCTCCATATGTGTGTGTGTGTGTGCGCGTGTGTTTATGTGTGTGCGTACGTGTGTGTCCCTCATTCCTTCCTCCTCTCCCTCTCTCTCCATTTCCACCACCACCACCATCACCCTTTCCTCCTCTCCCTCTCATCCTTTCCTCCTCTTCCTCTCATCCTTTCCTCTTCCTCCTCCTCTTCCTCTTCATCCTGGTCTTGCCGTCCTCTCCCCTGCCGCTCCTCCATCCTCTTGCCTCTTTCCTCCTACTTCCTCGCTCCGTCTCCTCCTGCTTCCTCCTCCTCTGTTCCTCCTCCTACCCCTCCTCCTCTTGCGCTTCCTCTTAATCTCTCTTCCGATGCGCTCCTCTTCCCTCCTTCCATACAGCATTCCCCAGTCGCGAAATCAGAAAGCCGAGACTGCATGTTAACTGGTCAGGGTACTTAATGGTTACGGCTGTTGGTTAAGGAGTCTTTTTGAAAACGGTCGTTCATTCGGAGATGGAATTTTTGGTTGTTGGAACTTGGTGGTTGTTTAGGTTGCGTGTAGTTGGGAGGAGAGAGACTTGGCTACCGAGTTCTAGTTCTTAGCTTTTGTGATGCTTTCTTGATTTATTTCGTGTTTTTTTTTTCCTTTTTTTTAGTATTTACCTTTTAGGCTTTGTTTCTACTTTTTTTTTAACTTACTGTCTGATTTACGTTCTCTACTTCCCTTCTTCTATTAAGCCTTCCACTCTTCACTCTTAAAACCCTTTTTCATCCACATTCGATATCATCCACATTCGATTCTCCGTCCCTCCACCCTCCGCTCCACCGCTCTCTACACTTCACCCTGCAGAGCCTCTACACCCTCCACATTCCACCCTCCCCACCTTCCACCTTCCACCCTACTCCCTCCACCTCCCATCCACTCTTGCACATAACACTCACACGAAGAAAAACTATTTACCATTCATTCTACTTCTTCTTATACTTCTCCTTTTCCATTTCTTCCTTTTTCTTCTCCATCTTCGCTTCCTCCTCTTCCTATTCCTTCTTCTTCAGCTTCTCCTTTTCCTTCTCCTTCTTCCTCTCCGTCTCTTTCTTCACCTTCTTCTCTTTCTTTTCCTTTTCCCAATCCTTTTTTTCTCCTTTTTCTTCTTCTACTTCTTCTTCTCCTTCTACCTCTCCCTCTCCCTCTCCTTCTTCTCCTTCTACGTTCCTATACCTCGTCCGCCTCTCCATCTTTCTTCCTTACTCGTCTCATCTCTTTTCTTGTTTCTCCGGGCTTTCGCGCCGCTCTTTTTTGTCTCCCGTCATCCTTCTCACCGCTACTTACTCCTCCTGCTCGCTCTCCTCCTCGCTCTCCTCCTTCTTCTCGGGCGTTCTTCTACAAGACCATAAATGAAGGAAAGAATTGAGCCAGACTGATACAGTTAGACGCTCTCGTCCCCCCTCCCTTCTGGCGACCTCTGGCAATGATCATAACATGGCGCGGTCGACCACACGTTAAGTTGCCGAGGGATCAGTCACCCTTTCGGCCTTCTCTCTCTCTCTCTCTCTAAGCTGTTGTCCATGCCCCCTATTTTTTTGCTGGGTACAGCGCAGCGCCAATGTCAATCCATCTTTTGCCGCTTTCTTCTCTCTTATCTACATTCTTCTAACCGTTTTATCTTCTCTCGCTGGGACTTCGGGTTCTGGGCCAGTCTCCGCTCCTCCCACCTATCACCGCCTGCCCTCTTTCCATTCAGGCTCTCACCTTATTCGCCGCGTTGTTTTTTTTTTTAACGTTTTTGTTTTTCGTGTTTACGGGTTTCGCTGTTCTTTTGTTTTTCGTTTTGTGTTTTGTCGTTTCTTCTTTTATCTCTTGTTTACTTTTCTCTTTTCTTTTTCTTCTAATTCGTTTTTTTTTCTCCTTTGTCATTCGTTCGTTGGTTTTCTCTTTCTCTCTTCGTCATCTCTCGGTTCTTTCAATTTTCGTTTCTTCTCTTCTTTTTTTCTCTCTTATTATTCTTATCCTTTTCTCTTGCCATTTTCTGTTATTTTTCTTTTTCCTTTCGTCTCTCTCTTTCTTTTTTCACACCACCGACTTATCTTTCTGCTTGTCTTGCTCGTTACTCTCTTCCGTTCTACGCTTCTGGCGTTACGCTTCTCTTTCACTTTTTCGATTCTCGCTTCTTGATTATTTGCCAATTTTTTTTTCTCTCTTGTCTTGTCGACAGAGGGGGTTTCGGGGTTTAGCGTTTTCGCGTTTTTTCCTAGGTTTTCTTTTGTGTCAAGGCTGTTTATTCTTCTATATGAATTGTCTTTCGTAAGTCAATTTCCGTGTTTGTTATTGTGGGATTCTTCCTTATAATCTTCTGTTCTCTTCTCTGCTCACTATCTACTGCTATCTTCATCTCTTTCTTTCTCTCTCTGTTGAAGTTGCTCTGCTCTCCTCTCGTCACATTCTCAGTTCGTCGATCGGAATGTCTCCAGCAGGGGATTCTCCGCTACTCTCCGATCTCTGCGGGGGTGCGGGGGGGACGGGGGGGGATCTTCTCGTCGTCTCTCCATGTATCCCGAACGTTCTCTTCTCATCTCGATAGATGGGGGGGGGGGGGGGGGGGGGGGGGGGGGAGCTCTCATCTTTTGGCTCGTGCTCCTTCATTGTCTGGATGTCACACTCGTTCGGTCTCTCTCTCTTAATTCTACTTACTCTTCCTCTGTGGTTTTTGAATGTTGCTCTAATCTATGCTTATCTTATCTATCTATCTATCCTATCTATATCACATTCTTTATACTACACCTCTGATTGAAGTTGCTTACTCTTGAGTATACACGCGCTCATGCGTGTATACCTACATAGTGAGGTGTGTGTGTATGTGTGTGTGTATGTGCGAGAGAGAGAGAGAGAGAGAGAAAGAGAAAGAGAGACACATAGTACGCGATGCGTGTGTGAGAAAGAGAGCGTGTGAGTGTGTGTGTGTGAGTAAGCGAGTGAGTGTGCGAGTAAGTGAGTGTGAGCGAGTGATAGTGTGTGAGGTGGCGTGGCTTGTGCGCGCGTGAGGCATGTGTAAAGAGCGCGAGTGCGAGTGTTATACCGGCGAGAAGCGCCGCGTTCCGGCCGCGCCGGGCAGCCGCCATAACGCACTTTCGGCTATTGCCCTACTATGCGAGTTGACAAGAAAGGGGAAAATCTCCGGGGACGGGCGTGGGAGGCATGCGTCGTATCCCGCAACAGCCCCCATTCGCGAGAGCGATATGTGAAGGCTGCGCTGTCCGCATCCGGTTAAGTGGAGTCTCCTCGGCGTAATAACAGGCTGTCGGCTCACCTGTTCATTGCCGGACTCGAGCTGGAATTATCAAGGTCCGTTAAGAACAGACGTTGATACGCCAGCCACTGGGAGATAGGAAGGGCTTTGGAACGCGTGGTATGGGAGGGAGGGAGGGAGGGAGGGGTGGGGTGGAGGATGGGAGAGAGAGGGGGGTTTGGGAGTGTAGGAGTGGTGGGGGATGGGGGTGAGAGAGAGAGGGATGGGGTGAGGATGGGAGAGGAGTAGGGATGGGAGGAAGGGGAGGGTTGAGGGTGGAGTAGGGTGAGTAGGTAGAGGGAGAAGGGTGGGGTGGAGGGATAGACGAGAGAGGAGGGAGGAGGAGGGGTTGTTGGGAGAGGGGGGGTGGTGGAGAGGGAGGGGGGGGGGGGTGGGGAGGGGTGGGGGGGGGGGGGGGGGTTTGGGGTGGGGGGGGTGGGGTGGGGGTGTGAGAAGGGGGGGGGGGGGGGGGGGGTTTTGGGTTGAGGGGGGGGGGGTGGGGGGGGGGGGAGAAGAGGGTGAGTGGGGGGGGGGGGGGGGGGGTGGGGGGGGAGAGGGGGGGGCGGGGGGGGGGGGGGGAGGGGGGGGGGGGGTGTTTCAGTTTTTTGGGTAGTTTTTTGGGGAGGGGTTTTTTGAGGTGGTGGGTGCTTGAGACCCTTTTTTTAGGGCGTGTGTGGGGTTTATTTTTTTTTGGGTGGTGTGTGTGGGGGGGGTTTTTGTTTGTGGTGTGTGTGTTTTTTTTTTTTTTGGTGTGTGTGTGTGGGGGTGTTTTTTTTTTGAGGTGTGTGTGTGTTTTTTGGGGTAAGTTGGAATGAAGGGAGGAAAGGGTTTAAATGGAGGGATAGAAAGGAGAGGAAGAAATTAGAAGAAGATGAAGAAGAGGAAGAAGAAGAAGTGGAAAAAGTAAGAAGACGAAGAATAAGAAAGAGGAGAGTAAGGGAAAAAGATGAGAAAGAGGAAGAAGAAGAAGGGAAAGGGGGGAAGTAAGAGAAGATGAAGAAGAGGCGAAGAAGAAGGAACGGGGAATGGGAATTTAAAAAGAAGATGAACAGAGAAGAAGAAAAGAAGTGGAGAGGAGGAAGAAGAAGAAGAAGAAAGGGAAGAAGAAAAGAAGAAAGAGGAAGAGTAAGAAGAAGACGAGAAGGGAAAAAAGAGGAAGAAGAAGGAAGTGGGAAGAGGAAGAAGAAGAAGAAGTGGAAGTGGAAGAGTAAGAAGGATGAAAGAAAAAGAGGAAGAGGGAAAAGAAGAGGAGAAAGAGAAAAAGGAAGATCGTGGGAACGGGGAGAAGATGAAGACGAGGAAAAAGGGGAGAGAAGAAGAAGAAAAAGGAAGAGTAAGAGGGAAAATGAAGAAGAGGAGGTAAGAAGAAGATGAAGAAAGAGGAGGAAGAAGAGTGGAGAGAGGAAGGGTAAGAAGAAGAAGAAGAGGAAGAAAAGAGGTGGAGAGAGGAAGAGTAAGAAGAAGCAGAAAGCGGATAGAAGAGGAAGAAGTGAAGGGAAGAATAAGAAGACGAAGAAGAAGAAGAAGAATTAAGAAGTCGAAGAGGAAAAATAAGAAGAAAAAGAAGAAGTGGAAGTGGAAGATAAGAAGAAGAAGAAAGAGGAAGAAGAGGGGAAAAGGGAAAAAGAAAGAGAAAAAGGACGGAAGAAGAAGTGGAAAATAAGAAGAAGTAGAAAGAGGGGAAAGGAAGAGGTGGAGAGAGGAAGAGTAAGAAGAAGAGAAAGAGGCAGAGAGGAGAGAAGAAGAAGATTTAAAGAGGAAGAAGGAAGAAGTGGAAGAAAAAGAAGAAAAAGAGGAAGAAGAAGAGGAGGGGGAAGAAGAAGAGGAAAAAGAAAAAGGAAAAAGAGGAAAAAGAAAAAGAAGATGAAAGGGAGAAGAAGAAATGGAAGAATAAGAAGGAAGAAAGAAGAAGAAGAAGAAGAAGTGTAAGAGTAAGAAGAAAAAAGAGGAAGGGAAAAAGAAGAAGTGGAAGTTTGAAGAAGAAGCAAGAGGAAGAAGAAGAAATGTAAGAGGAGAATAAGAAGAAGAAGAAAGAGGAAGAAGAAGAAGCTGGAAGAGGAGAATAAAAGAAGAAGAAACGAAGAGGAAGAAGCAAGAAGAAGTAGAAGAGGAAGAATAGGAAGAAGAAGGGAAAAAGTGGAAGAGGGAGAAAAAGGAAAAGGAAAAGGAAAAGAGGGGGAGGGGACGGAGATAGAGGGGGGCATGGAAGAGGGCGAAGAGGGGGGGGCAGAGAGGCTGTGGACGAGGAAGGAGGAGGGGGTGGAAAGAGAAAAAAGGAGGAGGAAGAGGAGGAGGAGAAGGAGGAGGAGGTGGTGGTTTGGGGGGAGAAGAAAAAGTGTGGAGGGGCGAGGTGGAAGCTCAACACAACCCAAAAAGGGGAGGGAGAAAGGAAGTAAGAGGGAGTGGGGGGAGGAGACAGGGGTGAGGGGAAGAGGAAGAGGAGGAGAGGAAGGGGATGCGGAAGGGGAGGAGGAAGGGGGGCGGAGAAAGAGAAAGCGAGGAAGAAGCAGAAAGATGGGGTGGGACGGAGGAGGAAGAAGAGAGAGACGAGGAAGCAGGAAGGGTTGGAAAAAAAAAAGAAGTAGGAGAGGAAAAGGAGGAAAAAGGATAAAGCCGGGTTTATAGAACGAAGGGGAAGAGAGACGGGCGAGCAAAGCCCCGAAAGACGAATGAAACAAAGTAACAATACGAACGTGGAACAAATAAAAACTCCAACCCTATTCCCCCTACCCCCTCCTCCCTATTCCCCCTACCCCCACCCTCTATTCCCCCTACCCCCACCTCCTATTCCCCTACCCCCCTCCCCATTCCCCTACCCCTCCCCCTCTCCCCCCCTACCCCCCCCCCCCCACTCCCCCCCACCCCCACCTCCTTATTCCCCCTACCCCCCACCCCCCTATTCCCTCCTACCCCCACCTCCCTATCCCCCCTCCCCCCCCCTCCCTATCCCCCCTACCCCCACCTCCCTATTCCCCCTACCCCCACCTCCCTATTCCCCCTACCCCCACCTCCCTATTCCCCCCTACCCCCACCTCCCTATCCCCCCTACCCCCACCTCCCTATTCCCCCTACCCCCCCCTCCCTATTCCCCCCTACCCCCACCTCCCTATTCCCCCCTACCCCCACCTCCCTATTCCCCCCTACCCCCACCTCCCTATTCCCCCCTACCCCCACCTCCCTATTCCCCCCTACCCCCTCCTCCATATTCCCCCCTACCACCATCTCCCTATTCCCCCCTACCCCCCTATTCCCCCCTCCCTATCCACCCCTTACTCACACCTCCTTACCCACCCCCAACCCACCCCTACCCCACCCTCTACCCACTCCTCCCTATCACCCCTTACCCACCCCTCTTTATCCCCCTACCCACTCCTTACCCACCCCTCCTCACCCACCCCCAACCCACCCTACCCCCCTCCCTTCCCACCTCCTTACCCACCCCTACACCCTCACCCCCCTACCCACCCCTTACCCACCCCTCCCTACCCACCTCCTTACCCACCCCCTACCCACCCTTTACCCAACCTCCCCCCTTCTAACGTTCCACCCATATATGAATAGGCTGCATCACCCCAGCAAGAGCCGAGCAGACTGCAAGGAGGCCGGTCCTTAGGGTTAATATATGGATGCCTTTCTCTTTTTTTATTCTCTCTCTCTCTCTCTCTCTTCTCCTCTCTTCTCTTTGACCCTTTTTTATATTCTCTCTCTCTCCTTCTCTTCGACCCTTTTTTTTTTCTCTCTCTCTCTTCTCCTCTCTCCTCTCCTCGACCCTTTTTTTTTTTTTTTGCTTCGCTTTTTTGTGTTTCTTTCTTTCTTTCTTTCTTTCTGTTTTATCTCTCTTTTTTTTGGTCTAGGTCTTTTCTTTTTTTCTTTTTTTTTTGGGGGGGGTGATATATATATGTATATATATAGATATACCTTATGGGAGAAAGAGAGTGAAAGAGAGAGAGAGAGGAAGGTGAGAGGGGAAGAGAGAGAGACAGAGAGAGGAGTGGGGAAGGAGGCGAAATAAGAGAAAGAGAGAGAGAGAGAGAGAGACGATCAATAAAAAAAAAGACGAAGAAAGAGCGAGAGAGAGAAAAAATAAAGGAAAGTTTGGCGAGATCGTATTTTTTGTCGTTGTTTAGTCTCAAGAGTTATCTAAAGTCGACGATAGATTCTGCCGAGACTGTCCTGCAACCGACCCATATGACCAGAGTGTTACCAGACAGTAAGCTCGGCTTTTATTTCTGTTTTTCGCGCTCTCTCTTTCTCTTTTTCTGTCTCTCACTCTGTCTGTGTCTTTTCTCTCGCTCTGTCTTTCTCTCTTTCTCTTTTTTTTTCTGTCTCTCTCTGTCTTTTCTCTCTCTCTCTCTCTCGCTCTCTCTCTCTGTCTTTTTTTTTCTCTCTGTCTCTTTGACTGTCTCTGTCTCTTTCTCTGTCTTGTCTCTGTCTCTTTCTGTCTCTTCTGTCTTTCTCTCTCTCTCTCTCTCTCTCTCTCTCTCTCTCTCTCTCTCTCTCTCTCTCTCTCTCTCTTTGAATCATGTACCGTCTCTATAGTGATGAAGATTGGTAACAACCATCTCCTCTTTTCCAATCCGTGGGGGAAATCTTCTCGGTTGATTAGGAAAGATTAGTTTTCATCCATTGTTTTTTGTCCTCTCTCCTTCTCTCTCTTTCTTATTCTTTCGATTTAAAAAGTATATGTAAAAGAACGACTTTATACGTCCCTCTCTTACGTATTTTTTTCTATCTTTCTTCTACTCTTTATCTCTTCCTTCCTCTCTTCCCCACATCCGCCACATAACAGAATTTGACTTTAAAAGCAAAATATAAATTCGAGACTCGGCCATAGAGAAAACGGAGAACCAGAACCAGTCTTTGGTCGAGTATGCCACGCTAGGTTTTCATTCACTGTCATATTTCATTAAGTTTCTAAACACACACACGCTAAAAATCGCGTACGCTTATTCAGGAATGCGCGAAGATATAGTCTTTTCAAAAAGTAAACCTCGATAGATTTTGCGATATTGTCGTTGTTCTTTTGTTTTTCTGTTTGTTTTTTTTTTGTGTGTGTTTATTCCGTTTGTTGTTCTTGAGTTTTTTTTATCTTCTGCGTTTCCCGCTCTTCATTTCTTTTACTCTTTTTCTTTTTCTTTTTTTTTCAAATTCTTTGGGGTCGTTGTTGTTTTTCTTCCTCTTCTTCTTCTTCTTCTTCTTCTTCCAGCCCTTTCTGTGGCAAAAACTGGTTTATGAACTTATTTCTACGACCAAGTTAGTTTTTGCTCATGGACGCGGCACAGGAACCTCGCGTCTCAGCTACATAGTATACCAACACTCTCACGTTTATTAGAGGCTTTCTTCTCTATATGATATCCTGTATTTACGCAACTTGTAGTTTGTTTTGTAATTATGCTTTGTTTGTTTGTGGTTAAAGGAGAAAGGAGAGATGGAGTGAGGAGGAGGTACGAAAAATGAGAGACGACGAGTTCTTAGGGAAGTATTCGATTCAAAATGTCGGAAAATTTAGGGAGATTAGCATTTGTTTTTCACTGTTTTTCATGCATTTGGCTCTGTTCCTAGTTCGAAATTTAAGTCTCCGTTAAGAATGTCTGTTACCTACTTATCCTAAATTCCTAAGAACGCAAGAAAAGAGGGAAAAATAATAACTTCACAAAGGTAATATCCTTAGAAATAATACTTTTCCCATAATCATAACAGGTAAAATATTAAAAAAAAAAAAAACATTTTAGCCCAGCGGTCGAGTGCTTCGCAGGGGTTCGCGTACCAAAGAGTAGAATGAAAGAAAATTGATAAAATAGATATGTAGGCATCCGCAAAATACATCCTAAACATGGTATCCGATCCCATATAAGTACTCGTACCCACATACCTCCAATACCCTCCTTAGAACGAAAGAGAGAGAGAGAGAGAGTGTGTTAGTGAGTGTGTGTGTGTGTGTTTTTGTGTGTATGTGTGTGTCTGTGTGTGTGTGTTTGTTAGAGTGTGTGTGTGTTAGTGTGTGTGTGTGTTAGAGTGGGTGTGTGTGCGTGTGTGTGTGTTAGAGTGTGTGTGTGTGTGTGTCTATGAGAGTGAGAGGTAGATAGATAGATAGAGAGAAAGAGAGTGTTAGTGTGTGTGTGTGTCTATGAGAGTAAGAGGTAGATAGATAGAGAGAGAGAGTGTGTGTGTGTGTGTGTGTGTGTGAGTGAGGGGTAGATAGATATAGAGAGAAAGAGATAGAGTGTGTGTGTGTGTGTGTGTTAGAGTGTGTGTCTGTGTGTGTGTGTGTGTTAGAGAGTGTGTGTGTGTGTGTGTGTTAGAGTGTGTGTGTGTATGTCTATGAGAGTGAAAGGTAGATAGATAGAGAGAGAGAGAGAGAGAGAAAGAGAGAATCGAAAGAAATAATGGTACACCATATAACAGCTACACACTATGGAATCATGTGATTAGATTAGTAATAATAATGATGCTAATAATTATTATACTACAGTAACATTAATGACAAAGATAATGGTGATAGTGATAAGATATAACAAAAAAAATAGCTATTATTGTAAGTGATTATTTTGGTCATTATCTTAATCATTATTATGTGTATCTATCTATATATCTAGTATATATATATGTATATATGTATGTATCATCACCATCATCACCATCATATAAAAACATAAGAGTAACAACAAATAACGACCACCCACACCCACGATAACCACCACCAACCAAAACAAACAAACAAACAAAACAAACAAACACCCCCAAAAAATGCAACAGACACCAACAAACCCAAGTTGACCCCCTCCCTCCCCCCCCTTATTGCAGAAACGAGACGTGGATTGGGATATCCTTCTGGAACACTGGGCGGGATCTGAGCCTTGCCTCTCGCCCGCCCGCGCCATGGCTACTCACGCCCGTGCCTCTGACCTCAGCGTGGGCGGCGACCTCCCCCCAATGCCGCCCGTGGGAGGGGATGGGGGATAGAATGCGGAGGGGAAGTGGAGAGGTGAAGGTGATGATAGGAGAGAGAGAGAGAGAGAGAGAGAGAGAGAGAGGGAGGGAGGGAGAGAGAGAGAGAGAGAGAGAAAAGGAAGGAGGTAAATGAGGGAGAGGTAGAAGAAAAGAGAATTAGGATAAGGTGGGTAAAAGTGAAGAAGGAAAAGAGGAAGGAAAAGCATAGAAAATTATAAGAATTAAGAACAATAGACTAATACCATCAAAGAAACTAAGGCAAACGTAATCACTCATATTATTAATCCTATTTTAAAAATCATACGTGATATCATATATATAGGATTTTCTTTAATAAATAAATAAAGTCATAAAAGTTTTTTTTAAGATCATTAAATTACTCATTTAGAAAATAACATGTGGTTTCTCTGTCTTGTCCTCTGGGTCGCATTATTTGGACTTAGTCTATGGTTCTTTTTTCATTTTTTGATGGTGATTATATATCTTTTTTATTTCATCTTTATCATTGTGTTAGTTATTTGTTGTGGATTTTTTGTGTATATATATATATATATATATTTTCTCTCTCTCTTTTTACCCACATGTTTATTTTACTTCGTTTGATTGCACTTTATTTATCTTATATTTCATCGTGTGTTTTATTTTTCTATTTTGTTCTTCATACGCTTTTAATATCTCACTTATCTCTTTATTTTCTCATTGCTGCGTATGTTGCAAATGTTGAGCATATGTTGAATATTGCAATAAATACTTAAGTTGTAGAAATTAGTTTTATTATTCCCGATCCACAAATGATGATGATGATTATGATGATGGTGATGATGATGAAGATGATGATGATGAAGATGTAGATGATGATGAAGATGATTTTGGTGGTGGTGGTGATGATGATGGTGGTGGTGGTGGTTGTGATGATGATGCTGATAATGATAATGAGAGCAGTACTGATATTGATTATATCAAAGATTATGATAATCGTACTGATTATGTCCATAATAGTAATCTT